>NW_024570576.1:0-6667 GCF_018345385.1 Vulpes lagopus | reverse complement strand
AAAGCAACTTACTTCGGAGAGCTGCGCTGACTCTTAGTCCCTCACAGTTGCACACTGCTGCAGAATGAGTTTCGAACATCTGCACAGAGCCATTTCTCAGAGGTTTGTGAGACGCAAGTGGAATAAGCAGACCTGGATGGTATTTCCACCTGCAGTGGAGTGGTATTCTGGGTACCTCCTGGCTTAGAACACTGTTACGTTCTCAGTGCCCGAGGAATGCAGCTAGTTGAAAGCTGGCTTGTAGGGATCCCTGGGGGGCGCAGCGGTTTGGCGCCTGCCTTTGGCCCTGGGCGTGATCCTGGAGACCCGGGATCGAATCCCACACTAGGCTCCCGGTGCATGGAGCCTGCTTCTCCCTCTGCCTGTGTCTCTGCCTCTCTCTCTCTCTGTATGACTATCATAAATAAATAATAAAAAAAAATTAAAAAAAAAAAAAGAAAGCTGGCTGGTAGGCATGCTTCTTTGTGCGAGCTGAGGTCAGGGCAGGACCCGCCGCATTCTCCCTGCCCCTAGACAAAGATCCCAGTATCCTTATGTTAGGCACCGGAAGAGGTTGTGTGAAAAGCATGTGGAAGTGACAGGACTCTGCCAAGTGAATCTGAGTCCAATACAGACATTGCAATCGTCCTTGTTCAATGAGAGTGTAGCTCGGTCCTAGCTCCCATCAATAAGTGTCTTCCAGACATCTACCTGTAAAGCATACACACTTCCGAGAGTTGAGCTTATGGACTGTCCCTCCCACATCCTGCCTGCAGGTACACCGCGCTTCTAAAAGGCCTAGGACCCATGCGTGCCTGAAGTGTTGTGAGAGGTAAGTGGCAAGTCCTGGCCCTCAACACTAGTGCATCCAAGCTCAATCTAGCGGTTTTTTAGTATTTCCTGTGTGAGCCACGTGGTACATCCTAAGTGCCATACGAGAGAAGCTAGCTGAACTCCTTTTCCAATAGCAACTTACTTCCGAGAGTTGAGCTCACCCTCAGTCCCTCTCAGTTGCACACGGCCTGCAGAAAGAGTTTCCAACATCTGCACCAGAGCCGTTTCTCAGAGGCTTGTGAGACGCAAGTGGAATAAGCAGACCTGGATGGGGTCTCCAGCTGCAGTGGAGTGGTATTCTGGGTACCTCCTGGCTAAGAGTATGCTAATTTTTCAGTCCCTAAGAACGCAGCTGGTTGAAACCTGGCTTTGTAGGCATGCCTCCTTGTGCGAGCTGGGTCAGGGCAGGACCCCCCGCATCCTGACTGCCCGTAGCGTAGGCCCAGCATCCTTATGTTAGGGCCAGAAGAGGTTGTGGAAAAGCATGGAAGGGACAAGATTCTCCTCAAGTGTATCTGATCTCAATGCAGACATTGCAAACGTCCTTGTTCAATGAGAGTGTAGCCACAAGACTAGTGCATCCAAGCTCAAACCAGCGAATTCCTAGTATTTCCTGTGTGAGCCAAGTGCTGCATGAAGGAGTGAGAAAAAAGTTGTGTGAGGGAAAGAGCCTAGATTCTAAGGGCACTGTGTAGAATAAGCTTGCCTTCCATACACCTGATCAAAATCTCTTTGGGATTGGTTTATTTTATTAAGACAACTTCTAACACCATGTCTCAGGAGGTGGTAGCATGTGAAAACTAGGCCTTCTACTCTGTTTGACCTGTGCAGGAGAGTGGTGTCCCACCCCCACCCACCCACCCCCCCCGCCCATGTCACAAGCCCAGTACATCATGGCAATCTTACCTTGGCTCAGTATGTATTACGTTGAGAAGACTGAGGAAATAGACTTCAAGAAAGGCCACTCTGCTTAGGCTATTTGATGCTCACTCTGATATGAGTTGATAAAGATTAGGCCTTCAGTTTGGTTTAACACAAATCAGAGAAGGGCAGAAATCACAGTGAATGATAGAATCAAGATTCATAGAAGTCTTGTCATAGCTGGAGCAATGGAAAATTCTAACAAGGGGAAATTTAATAGAGATAAACCAACTCTTCACACATGCCCTCTACGTAGCAGGTAAAGGGGTCTTGCCTTAGTGCAGATTGTTTGAAATGACTTAGGAGATTTAGTTCACAATATGCTGAAGCAATCTCACAGGACTGTGACATAAACTTGTGAACTGGGGATGCCTGGTGGCTCAGCGGTTTAGCACCTGCCTTCAGCCGCGGGCATGATCCTGGAGACCCAGGATCGAGTCCCACGTTGGGCTCCCTGCGTGGAGCCTGCTTCTCCCTCTGCCTGTGTCTCTGCCTCTCTCTCTCTCTCTCTTCTCCTCTCTCTCTCTCTTCTTCATGAATAAACAAATAAAATCTTTAAATAAATAAACTTGTGAACTGTAAAATATAAGATGAAGGACAGGGAGAAGGGGGTGGGAGGTTGATGGTATAGCATAATTCTATGGTGGATCAGCCTACCTCTGAAGAATGGAGACAGAAGTTGGAACCATACTGGTGAGCCAAATTTGGAAGACTTGGAATATTTTTTTCTGAAATAAAAAGATACTATATCTTGAAATATTTGAATGGTTGTGATATGAAAGAGATATCAGTAGACTTGCTTTGGGTGGAAGTTAAAGGAGAATAGGCTTTTGCTGACCTGAAAGTAGAACTTTAGAGGTTTAAAAGTTTTATAAGTTTAAAACTCTGAGCCTACTGGTAATGAAATAAGCTAATTCCAGAAGGTATATGCTGCTCATCATTAAGTGTTCAAATAGAATGTAAAGGAAATTCACGCATTAGAAGAGGTGTTGGACGAGATGACTTTTAGGCCTGCTTGTGGCCCTGCAAGTCCATGATTCTTTGATTCAGATATAATTTACTGGGACCTTCATTTAAAAAAAAATTTCCTTTGCTGCTCCATTATTAGGTGACAGAACTAATTAATTCAATAAACATTAACTAAAACTTATAGTGTATAACATCTTATACTAAATTTGGGAAGTACAGACACAATCCCTAACTTTTTGGAGCTAAATTTGAAAACTTACGAGCTGTATCACTGTAGAATAGAATAACTAGTGTGATAGAGGGGAGAAAGGAGGATTAGGGAAAGGAAAAAAGAAAGGCTCACCTAGGAAGGAATATTTGATGGGTTATATGTGAATGAAATCAATGTCAAGAAAACATGTTTGTATTAGAATTGGAAATTTAATTTATAGAGACACACTGGATACAGTGACATTCACCCATATGCTTCAGCTCTTCTACTTCCATCTCAACTTTGACCCCTTATGACCCTAAGGCCCCCAAAATTCCTCAAGCACTGCGTTCATGAATTAGGTGTTCTGAACAGAGAGATAGATTCCAGAATATTGGCAAACAATACTGGCTTTCTGCTACTTATTAAGGAAACATCAGATTCATTTTGTCCTAGAGTCTCTCAAGCAGTCCATTTGACTAGCTGTTGATGAAGACTATTAAGATCTTTCTATTGGAGAAATATTTCTTTTCTCAGTATTATCTCAAAGTTTCTGGAGAGATGTTTAAAATCTTTTTTCTAGTTTTGCTAGCTGTGAAATCATTGATCATTGTAGGGCATTGAGGAGGTCCGAGCTTGGTGTTTAGAGATCCAGACTTGGAGTATATCCATTCATAGGAGTCCTCTTCCACTTCTCAGTTTTGCATAACAGTAACTCTCTCCTTATTCATAATTCAAAACAGTTATTAGGTGCTTCCTTGTTTCTAGGAATAAATAGCAAGATAAATGGACATAGCCCCTGACTGCTTACAAAGCCAGAGTATTGAAATCTATGTGGTATAGTAGTGAGTGTACATAAAGAGATTAGTACAATAGAGGTAATAAATGGAGATATAAAGCAATAGGAAAATGAAGGATTATTCGGTAACTTATTTTCTAGCAATTGGGTAACCATTTGGAGAAAAATAAAATGAGATTCACTTTATGATATACTCCAAAAATAATTCTTTCAGAATTGTATAATTATATAATAATTTCTCAGAATGGAGAAAGGCTGCTAATCATTACATGGTTAAATAGATAAAATAATTATAAGAAAATATGGCCACACTTGATCACATAAAATGTCAACACTTAAACAAAATTCAAATGGTAAACTTGGAAAGAATGTTTGCAAAAATATTTGCGATGTTTCCAAAATAAAAGATAGGGAAGATGATGCACAACTCTTTAGAATAAAATGAGCAGTGATGAAGGGAGATCACAAAATACACAATAATATCCAAAAATAAAACCTGTCCAATATCATTAACACTGGGAAATGAGGGAGAAAGTGAGTTTGTTATCTCTTATGAAGTCCTTTTGTTTTTGCATTTATTTTCATGGGTTTATGTGCAATGAGTTGCTCGAATGGATGAGATTTGCATTAATATTATTTTCATGGGAGAAAAAATTAATATATATTTCTTGGTGGGTGTTTGGTAGTATTTGTCAAGTTTAAAATGTTCAAAGTTCTTGACTAATAATTCATCTTTTTTCTTTTTTAAATTTTTTTTTATTTATTTATGATCGTCATACAGAGAGAGAGAGAGCGGCAGAGGACAAGGCAGAGGGAAGAAGCAGGGCTCCACGCACCGGGAAGGCCAACGTGGGTTTCGATCTTCGGGTGTCCGGATCGGCCTGGGGCCAAAGGCAGCCGCCAAAACCACTGCGCCACCCAGGATCCCTAATAATTCACTTCTTAGATTATAGAATTAATGGTTGAGATGTATATGATTATCTATTGGCATACAGCAAAGTATAGTACAAAAAAGCTATAAACAATTTAAATATTCAACAATATGGAGTGGTATTTCAAATGATTTCAAAGTTGTACTAAAATCATATTTTTAAAAAAATATCATCTTTGCTTCCGTAGTGAAATGGCTTCTTCTATATTATTATGAAAGTCTCCTTACTCATTGCCCAATGAATCTCCTTACTCATTGTCAAGTTCATTGAACTTATAGCTGATAGCCAGATAAATGCAATATTCATTCTTGGAGATTTTCCAAGGATTGGATTATGGTTTTCTATGTTACTGTTTTTTTTTGCGTACAAAGTATGGTTCTGGGACACCAGAGATATCGCAGTGAAAAAAATAGTTTTGACTTGGTGAAGCTTGCCTTTTTAGAGGATAAGTGACTCTAGTAAACAAATAATTCCAGGTAATTCGCATATATTATGGAAAACAAATATGATAATAGGGTAGACAGAGTTTGGAGTTGTGTGATATTTAATAATAGTTTTCAGGGACCAGTCGTGTAACTGACATTTGAACAGAGACTTGGAATGAATGTGGAAATGGGGTCATGCTGATCTCTGAGGATGAATGGTTTAATAGAAGTGGACAGCACTTGCAAAGGTCCTAAGATAATTAAGGAACCATGTGGAAACCAATGAAACGAGTGGTATGAAATATGAAATAGTGGTCGAAATTGAGTATTGAGGAGAAGTGAGGTGGGAAGAGGTTGGATCTATTGGACTCTGTAATGCATGCTAAGAGTTCTGGTTGTTTGGGAGTAGTGGAGTCTGGATTTTTGTTCTATTTTGTTTTTTTGAGTTGTATGGAAAAATCATCAGAGCATTTACCAGATGAATGACTATAAATGGCCTATGCTTTCAAAGGAAACATTCTGACCTATTGTCTAGAAAATATTTTGGAAAGAGGCACAAACTGGATACTAGTAAATAATGAGATTATTTCAGCAGTGGGCCAAGAACATAATGGTTCCTGGTAAAAAGGCCAAAGGTGATGAGAGTGGTGAGTTTGGCATTTCTTTTGAGTTTTGCCAAGATTTAGGTAATAAATTAATTTAAGGTGAACATAACAGATGTCATAGATAATTCTACATGTAGCTTGAACAACTGGATGAGATGGATTGCTTTCCTCAAAGTGCAAAGTTGTAAGACTAAAATTTATGATGTTTCAAAGTCAGTGAAGTCGGACTTATTCAAGTAGATATCCATAGGGAGGTTTTGAGTGGGGGTTTTGGATGCTTAAAGTCTGTAGTTAAGGAAGGAGGTCATTTTTGCAAACATATATTTGGAAAGTTGTTACATGATATATTAGAATATTAAAATTAAATAAATAAAGCATGAGACTAAGATCACTTGAGGAGTCAAGTATAATGAAAAAGTGATAGTCTAAGTCCCAAGTTAATCCAACATTCGAGTTTAGATAAATTACCAACGATTCAGAAATGAAATTTTGGTCAGAACTTGATCAGAGAGGCTGAGGGCTAACCGTTATATGAGATCTCAAGTAGTCTAGTGAAGAAGATAGCTCATGACTGACGTGATCAAAGTGTCATGGTTGATAGAGTTAAGATTAAGGATGACTATGGTAGACTTTGACAACTGGCTGTTCATCTGTGATTTGTAAAATCTAGTAGGGGCAAGGTTCTGGAAAAAGCTCAACTAGAGAGAATGCAACCTGAGAGTACAGGCAGCAAGGAGAAACAACTATTTGGACATTTTGATAAATCAGTCAGTCAGTATAGTGGCTAGGAAGGGCATGTTGGAAAATTTTTTGTTGTTGTTTGTGTGTGTGTGTGTGTGTGTGGGTTTAAAGAATAATAAAATTGCAAGGTTCTATCCTAATGGTAGTCATTCAGAGAGAAAAATTGATGATCAAAAGAATGAGGGAGAAATCAAGCTCTGGCATATTACATCTTCAATGCCAGACCTTTTATTTCTCTGAAAAGAGGGGATCTTTTGAAATTTTTGCATTTC
>NW_024570575.1:0-20915 GCF_018345385.1 Vulpes lagopus | reverse complement strand
CATCCACATCGGGCTCTCATCGGGAGCATACTTCTCCCTCTGCCAATGTCTCTGCTTCCTTCTCTGTGTCCCTCATGAATAAATAAATAAAATGTAAAATAAAATACTACTATAATTCCTTAAGTATTAATAGATTATATATTTTAATATATCATCTTAGTGGCTATATTTTTAATCTTATGTGCATTAAAATTTCATTGGTCATCCTTCAGACAGTACAGTAGATATTTTATTTATTTTGCTCACTTTATAATGTTTCAGTAAAAAATCATTTTACATACCTAATAATTTTTCTGTATTCAACTATGACTACAAGAAAACTTTGAGAGTGTATAGATGAATACTTATTTCTGGTTAATTCATGTAAGATTAACTTGAATGCATTCCATTGCATTTGTCTATATGCCTGCCTCTCTCTAAATTTTGGTGCTCCTTTCTTTGTCACTGGAATCATTCTGTGAGATAAATTACCTTCACACTAGGATTTTTTTTCATATTTTGGGGGGGATTTTTGCGGACTGGATGCCAACACCACTATCAATTTTTCTATATTGAAATGTCCACGATTCTCCTATTCAATTTCTGGCAACCTTTGTCTCATTCATTTACTACCTTTTCCCTTTAGTTGTTAACTAGAAAAACATTTGAAAGGCTTGTAGTATGATCAACATTCTATCTAAAATCTTTTTATAAAAAAAAAATAAAATAAAAAATTATTTAAACTCTTTTTATATTTATTTTTTCTAAGGGATCAGCCTTTATCTAGTCTCTTTTTTCTTTGTCTCTTAATAAAGTAGCATCCATCATGTATTTTCCTAGAAATTGTCCAGTCCCAATCTAAGTTCTCTATCACTCTAAGTAAACTTGATGCTCCTAATAGGTGACTTAGAGTCACATATATACCATGTATATCATAACGTTTTCCCATCATAAATCTTGGTAATTTTTGTCCTTAATAAATCTGGATCCCTTACCAACTCATATTTCACTTTATAGAAATCAGCTATTTTATTTCTTTTATTTTAGTAATTTGAATTTTCGATTCACACCAGACCTTAACATAGCTATTAGGATTTTCTTTTCTTTTTTTTTTAAGATTTTATTTATTTATTCATGAGAGACACACACACACAGAGAGAGAGAGAGAGAGAGAGAGAGAGAGAGAAGCAGAGACACAGGCAGAGGGAGAAGCAGGCTCCATGCAGGGAGCCTGATGTGGGACTCAATCCCAGGTCTCCAGAATCATGCCCTGGGCTTAAGGCAGGGCTAAACCGCTGGGCCACCAGGGCTGCCTAAAGATTTTCTTTTTCAAATGCTATATACTCCCATACTCCTCTTTGAGGACTTAGATTGATTTCACTTCTGCCTATGAAATGCAAACTCTTTTTCCTCTAGGTAAGACTCAAAATAACTGTTGTCTTCCATATACTTCTGTGTATATCTGCATTTTATTTTAAATTATCTATGTTAACCAATGCACATTTAATTCTCTCATATTATTTTCTTGCTTCTGACCTTAAATTTAACCAAACCATAAAGGGATAGTTTGTAGAAATTGGTTATTCTTCTACACATAAAATGATGGTAGGTTGTAATATAGATGATTTAGTTCCTTTTCTTGGTCTATTTTTCTTCAGTTTTCCTTTTCCAGTGACTGAACAGCACCCATAATTCCTTTGAAGAATAAATGGTTATTTCAATACTGTTGAAAGAAAAAAAAACATATTTAATCTGTTTGGTTAGGTTTTGCTATGATTTATTTATCAATTCTTTTTTGAGAACCCTAAGAAAGTGACTATGTGAATGGGTCAGGGCCTAGGGGCAGAGGGAGGAGCTAGGAGACACTATAGGAAGGTCACCTGATGGGCACCTGGATGACTCAGTTGGGTAAGTGTCTGACTCTTACTTTTGGCTCAGGTCATGACCTCAGAGTCCTGGGAAAGTCAAGCCCTGCCTAGGCTCTGCACTCAGTACAGTCTGCCTGGAATTCTCTCCCTGTCCTTCTGCCCCTCTCCCTGCTCTCTCTCTCTCTCTCTCAAAAAATAAATAAAATCTTGTTTAAAAAAATGAAGGTCAACTGAGCAGGGGTGATAGATGAGAATGAGGCATGAGCATTAGGGAGTCAGCATTAGGGAGTAATTTTCAAGTGTAGCAACTCTGGCAGACCTTCTATCACCTGGACTGAACAAAGCATTCCATCTGTGCTGAGGAACAGATCTTTAAGTCACTGGTAGATAAGAGCCTCTGTTAACAGGGACTGAATCTTGTACAGCATCCAGAAAAAGGTCAAATTCTAGTTTTGGGCCTCTCTATCTGAATGATCCTGGGAAAACTGCCTTACTTTTCTACATCCTTAGTTTCAACTATAAAATAGAAGCATAATGATAAGAATATCTACTTTTAGAGTTATTGTGAACATTAATGTGACAATGTATGTAGAAAGCTAAGGAAATAGTAGCTGTGTATTTGTTACTGCTTATTTACCAACTCAAATCTCATAAGTTCCACCTTAGATTCCAGAATCCAGCAACTTTGGGTGTAATTTAACAATGCCTTGACACAAGCTCGTGCCATGTGAAATACTCCTTTCTTCTCTTACACACAATGAGGAGACCACAGTAATCTAGTCAACATTCTCACATGCACAACTCCAAAATTTCTAAGTGGCACAGGAAAGCAGGAAATAATTCTCAGATGGGGGAATAAAAATCAATGTTTCCCCTTTTCCTCCCTCAGATATGTATCTCTGAAAAAAAATATTTCAGGAGCATCCCCAGAGTGTGTACCATGGGATCCAGCAAAAATCAAGAGATGCCTAACTTACTGTTGGATTTACTACTTCCCTTTTGAACTACCTGCCCCTTCCCACCTCACCTCACTACTTTGTTCCTCCCTTCTGCTCTCTGGGCTCAAATTCCAAATAAACTCCACACATGTAAGCTAGCCTCAGGCATAAGAGAATCTGAGCTACAACAAATCCTCTGCCTAGGTAGCTAAAGTCATTTATCATGCAGATTTCACTATTAATTTGTACCTTACATTTGTTCACACATACTTTGTAAGGATGTGTTTTAACTATTTCAGATAACAGTGTCTTGCTCCCAGGCAGAAATTTGAAAGTCTTAAATTTGGGATTTTTATTTTCAATGAGCTCTTTTAGTGTTTCATAACAGTGTGTGTGTGTGTGTGTGTGTGTGTGTGTATTTCATATAGTATAAAAATATAAATATATGTCATAATGTATAACATATTTCATAATAGTTTTTTCAAAACATTCTTAGAAATAGGAAGCTACCTCAAAATGGTTACAACTCACAAGGTAGCCAGAGCACAGCTACATCACCTCGACAATATCCCCAGATGCGCCTCTGTTGCCTGCCAGTAGATGATTAAGAGAGGGAGCCGACAGCGGTGACACCAAGGAGTTAGCAACAGGGCCGGATGCTTTGAATAGAACATACATTCAGATTTTGGCATCTGGTTCCTACTTTTGCCAAATGTGCCTTGTTTGTATCCACAGCTGTTAAATGTGTTTGTTGAAAACGGATAGATCATGGGGAAGGAAGAGACTGGCAAGAGACATACCCGCTTCTGTGGGAGGCAGTGTCAAGCCAAAGTGCAATTTACTCACAGGGAATTATTTGCTTTAGAAATCTGGTGTCAAAAAAATAAAAAAAAAGAAATCTGGTGTCATTTATTCGAGTAACTGTGGTATGTGATAAGCATGAAGCTCATGTTAGAACAGTAATCTTTACGCTTCATTGTAAATCAAGAATTTATAGTTTTGCTGAAATAATTAACACCTAAAGGGCAAGCATATCTTCATTTACTTCAAATAATATAAATCAGTTGTTTAGATTGAATTATTGAAAGCAAGGATTCATATAATTTTCTAATCATACTCATGACTTTTGGCTTTTCCAAACATATTAGCAAAAAAAAGTCTTTCTATTAACTATGTTAATATAGCTAATAGGTGTTTATTAACTATATGAAATTGCTAGCCATTGAAAAATGGCTGAATAATATATGTAATATTTAAATCTTTAGAAGTGTGCATGTTTATTTCTACTCTCTGCTTCATTACTATAGCAAAAATTTATTTAAACTATTTTGAAAATGCAAGATCAATTCAACTGTGTATTTGAATAGTTGGCATGGTGAAAATGTATTGAATTCAGTTTTTCTATTACTAAAATGATTTAGAAAAATAGTATAATTTGTCATAAAAAGGAATATATAAGTTTGAGAATGTCCTCAAGCAGTCCTATTACTACTTACCATTTTTTGTTAACTACAAATAAAGTCATAATTGATGGGTAATATAAAATTAATCAGAAGTAGGATAGTTTGAACAGTGTGTACATAGTGTGATAAGAAATGTATAGTTTACCCACTAAAAAGTCAATTTTCACTTGTCATTTCAATCTAATGACTGTTGACTAAATTTCAAGAGTTCTTCTTACTCTAAAGTCTCACCTTGTCTTACATTGCACATATTGCATACTTTAATTTTATATTGTCTTATCTCCAGTAACCAAGTGCCCATAGAATGTTCTGCAGAACTCAAGGAATCACAGGAATGAATAAACAAATTTATGAATCACTATATTTTTCTATTTTAAGTTTTCTAATTCCTTGGCCATTAGGGTTTAATACATTAGGATGATTTTTATAGTTGAAAAAGCAATCTTAGAAGTTAAACAACTTTTTCAAATTAGAAAATAAGCCTAAAAATTCTAAATTGCCTCAGAATCAATTCTTCCTTCCTAAAATTTATGATCCTCTATTCCAAAAGGGGTTTCAAAAAGAGAAATGGGAAAAGAGATTCACTTTTCTCAGGATAAAGGGAGACTCCTGCTGCTCTTGTGATAAAAGAAAAAGACTTCTCTTGTCATAACTTTCCTCTTCCTTTGTGATTAAACTATCTCTCATGATCATATGAAACTTTCTTCTACTTTTGTGACAATAAAAACTAATGACAAGGGCCCTGAAAGCAATAATAATAGTAAAAGAATATTTTTCTTCACCTATGTCCTTTTTTTTTCAGAAGTAACATGTAAGTGAGAAGTCTAAACTGACATTCTATTTCAGGATATTGTAAAGAATGGTCAATCCCGTGGATAAGTTTATTTTGGGTTACTGTGCTGGTATTGACCATACTGTAATAACTGAAAAAGTGAGGGGGGGGAGTTTTAATTAGATTTGATGTTTCTACTAGCTACTGTTGAGGTAGGTATGCTGCCAGGACCAGCCAGTAGACCATGTTCATAGGCTCCTTAGTCCATCTACCTCTTTTCCAGCATATATCTATGTGTGTGTGTGTGTGTGTGTGTGTGTGTGTGTGTGTGTGCATGTGTGTTGCCTACCTTTAAACTGTTGCAATTGGAGTATCTTAATTATTCATAATTTTATCATGATCCTTAAAAATAGTTTATGACATAACTATGAATATCTAGACTCACACAGATGTGAAGCACATAAACATTATATAAACACAAAAACGATATATTTTATTTTAAAAATGAAATTTAGATTACCAGTTTGAATGCTTTCATTTGCAGTTAATGACACCTAAACTAAAAGAGTTTATTTTTTCGTTTTAATTTTTTTTATTTATTTATGATAGTCACAGAGAGAGAGAGAGAGGCAGAGACACAGGCAGAGGGAGAAGCAGGCTCCATGCACCGGGAGCCTGACGTGGGATTCGATCCCAGGTCACCAGGATCGCGCCCTGGGCCAAAGGCAGGCGCCAAACCGCTGCGCCACCCAGGGATCCCTGACACCTAAACTAAAAGAGTTTAAACAAATTTCTCTGGTCTGTAACTGAAAAATTGAAATTTAGATTGGTCTCCAGGGCTTCAGTTCCCACTTTGGGAGGGCTCTACTTCACATTTTCACATGTCTTAGATTATTTTATAATTGGCAATTTGCTGACACCAGTTGAAGCCACGTATTTCCTCCTTCATATGTAAGGGAAGACAAATAATTGTTTTTCACAAGTCAGAACAAACTTTGGAACATTGATCTAAATGGATCAACTAGAACCAATCACTGTGGTCAGCGTAATGTCAAGCAATGATTGGTTTAACTATCTGGCTCTCCTGGATTACCAGTCACTCTGGATCTGTCTTTGTCATGGAGATTTCATTACAACATTTGGCCTAAGTAAGATGTTAACTAGTGTCATTGCAACAGAATAATTGATCTTCTAAAATTTAGTTAATGTTACAAAAGGGAAACGTGTATTGCATAAGTAATTATTTCCCCTTCCTAACATTTCAAAAAACAAAAAATAAAAGGGTGTTAGTTGCTGTTTAGAAAAAATGAGTTTTCAGATTTCTTTGTGTCTACAGAATAATAGCATTTTTTTTTGCTTTCGGTTAACTTGAAAATACTATGTATTTTACATGCATATTTCCAAATTTGTGTAAGTTGTGATTATGTTTTATATTTTGTAAATATTTAGTCAAATATGATGAAATAATTATTTGATCTTGGGTAAAAAATGTGTATATAAAAATACATGTATATATATGTATATATGCAAGTGATAAGGAATACACCAATGAATTAATTTACTTTTCAGTTATTTTTAGTAAGTACCCATCTCTATTTTACAAAGAAAAGATATATACTTGAGGGATTATGAATTTTCAAAGTATTCAATGTTCTCACTGGGACCCCTACCACTGTTTGCTATGCAGTGCTGGTTGTTAGGACCATAAATCTGGGCATATAATATTAAGGACAGAGTTGGAGCTGTCTGTTTTGAAGCATATAAAGTCTTAACTGCCACAGATAATGTCAACCCAAATTATTATTTCCATTTTAATACAGATTATAGGACAAACAGACATAAATGGAAATTAAAAAATAAATTCACCACATATTTCAGAAAGTACCTTTTCATGTGGAGAATAATTAATGCTTAGAAGAGCCTGCAGGCAAAGTTGTTGAGGCAAAAAGCAGGGATGTCCTTCAAGAAACAATTAGATGCCATCCTTGCTGAAATGGAGTACTAAAAAGGATATGCCTTGATGGACCAAATGGCCTTTATTCTCTCTCCAAAAATCTCTCATGTTCTTATAATTCTAATCAAGAGATGTTTCAGCATTTTGGTCTCCAGCAATGTCAATTCTTACTTGAATTATTCACCTCACCAGTTCACGGCTGAGGAAGAACCTTTCTCATAGTGCTACAAAGACTTCATATTGACCACACGTAATTCCCAACATTGTTGCTCATGCATGCTTTATTCATAAAGATGCCTTAGGTCTGATACTATAAAGTGCTTGATTATAGAAAGAGTCATTTTTAAATCCAATGTGATTGCACACAGGCCCAAATTGGAGAAGAGGGGACATAACTAACTTCATTAATGAGGGAGGGAATGTGGAGTTTTAAAAAAATTTTCTTGGCAAAAGTTATTTCAAAATATAGTTGATTCTTGAGGGATGTGGCATATATAAATCTGTTTGTTTCTCAATTATCTTGGATATGTTAATGCACTATCTCTAGTTATTGACTGTATTTCAATAGAAGATTATAAAATAAACATTTTAAAAAATAGAGATTTTAAAAGAGGTTAGTTACAGTTGATCTAAAATCACATTAAAAATACACACTTTTAAAAGCTAGCAATGTACACTGAATACATGAAATATACAAAGTTGACTCTGTGCATTTGAGTAAAGTTGGGGAAATCAGCTATCTACAGTGTTCTAATTTTCAATAGAGTTAGCTGAGTTTTTGAGGCTCTGAAGATATTGTGAAAGCTACATTCCCCCTATTAGGTTCTTAAAGTGATATTCAGTGAAAGAAAAAGGACGTTTCTATCTGTCATATAAATGGACTCCTAGAGTTCCCTCTGTGTATCACAAATTGGAACTCAGTGGTGAACTAAGTGTTGAGAGCATATTTTCAAAAGCTAGCCAAAGGTCACATAAATTGGACAGTTCAAAGCTAAAGAAACTAGAGGCTTGAAAAATGCCAGTATATTTAAGTGTTTTTATTTATTTATTTTATTTATTTATTATTTTTAGTTTTTATTTAAGTGTTTTTAAAACAAATAAATATTTTATGAATAGTTGCCAAAGATAAAAGCTATATCAAATATACTAAAAAAAATATATATATATATATATACACAAATTGTTTTCACAATAGATTAAATCTGTTAGTAATTTGTAAATGATAGTTTTTTGAAGTACTATAAGAAAATATTATAGTAACAAATGACAAAATTTATAAAATAGTCTGTGCTAAAGAGAAAATGGGTAAAAACATTATTCTAAATAATATGTTCTGTGTACTAGCTCTTTTTTTTCATTTCTTTTTTTTTTAATTTTTTTTGTATTTATTTATGATAGTCACAGAGAGAGAGAGAGAGAGAGAGAGAGCCAGAGACATAGGCAGAGGGGGAAGCAGGCTCCATTCACCGGGAGCCCGACGTGGGATTCGATCCCGGGTCTCCAGGATTGCACCCTGGGCCAAATGCAGGCGCTAAACCACTGCGCCACCCAGGGATCCCTGTACTAGCTCTTATAACCTTTTAAATTATGCAGTCAAAGCTAAAATAAAAGTACAAATATGATAAGTGTCTACCTTTGGCTCAGGTCATGATCTCAGGGTCCTGGGATCTCCTGCTCAGTGAGGAGTCTGCTTCTCCCTCTCCCTTTGTCTCTTCCCCACTTGCGTGACCTCTAATAAATTGATCAATCAATAGAATCTTTAAAAAATAAAATTTCATTTAATTCTATCTTTCTGTAAAGAATTAACACATATTATAAACTTTAAAATGATGAAACTTTCAAATGATGGGAAGATTATCTTCCATCTAGAATGTTTAACATGGTATTGAATATATAGAGAATAGTCTTATGACATAAATTATAAAGAAGGACAAAAAGCAAGTAATTAACTCAAGTAACTCTTAAACCATGCCTAATCAAATGTGAACTGCTGTAACAAGAGTAGAAGTTAATTAGGCTATCATTTCAATCAATTAGGCTATTATTTCATTCACTGATGTGATTTTTAAAAATCTCTTATAGGGGATGCCTGGGTAGCTCATCGGTTTAGCGCCTGCCATTGGCTCAGGAGTCCTGGGATAGAGTCCCACGATGGGTTCCCAGCATGGAGCCTGCTTCTCCCTTTGCCTGTGTCTCTGCCCCCCTCCCTCTCTCTCTGTCTATCATGAATAAAAAATAAAAAAAATCATGTGTGAACATATCTGTTCATTAAAAATAATAATAATAATAATAATAACAAAATAAAAGTCTCATAAATAATATCTTATTAAAAATGATTAATCCAGTAGTCTGTAAAACTCCCTTCTTGTTTCCTTGCATTAAAAATGGCTTTTAGGCAACTACACATCATTTTAAAAAATGACATTTGGTCTTTTTGAAGGTAAAAATAGCTGGAAGTTATTCAGAGGTTTTCTTTGTGAACAATGTATATGATCACTCTAGTTAATCTATCCCATTTTTGTTCAGTAACATTCTATGATTGTAATACAGTAAGGCCACTCTAAGCCACTGCGGTATAAAATTAATATCAATACTTGTTTAGACTGATACTTATCAGAAAATTGCATCTTAATAAATTAAAATTTCATTTAATTCAGGGTACCTGGGTGGCTCAGATGATAAGTGTCTACCTTTGGCTCAGGTCATGATCTCAGGGTCCTGGGATCTCCTGCTCAGTGAGGAGTCTGCTTCTCCCTCTCCCTTTGTCTCTTCCCCACTTGCGTGACCTCTAATAAATTGATCAATCAATAGAATCTTTAAAAAATAAAATTTCATTTAATTCTATCTTTCTGTAAAGAATTAACACATATTATAAACTTTAAAATGATGAAAATATTTTATTTCATTTTATGAATAAAATGGGGGTGGCCCTGGACCCCAAATTATAAAAACTTGGAAATGAAAAAAAAAACTTTTTCCAACACAACATCATGTAAGTTGGTAAGTGAAAATTTTAGTCTAGATAATTGATTTTAGAAATAACAAAAATACTTGACATTGTTGAAAAGTGAATTGTGTGTTCTGTTTCTATTAAAGGAGGTCTAGGTAAATTAGACTAATAGATTCCTACTGAGAAGAATTAGAAAAACTTGGCAAACTATTAAAAAAAAACTTTTTTGACAGCATCAGAGAAATTATAGTGAAGAATAACAGATGGAGTTAACACCTAAGAGTAAAGAAAAGAGAGAAAACTTATTCCCTAAAATACTTCTGCTTAAAATGTGACACGTACATCAGCTAGTAGTCCTTGAACTGCTTGCTCCAGTCAAGCAGTTCCTACAAAGGAGGGAGAAACTTTATTTAAAAAAAAATCCAATGGACAATAAGTATATGAAAATATCCTTTTCTTTTTTAGTCTTCAGCAAAATGATAATACTATAATGAGGAGCCCTCATACGCTGCTGGTGCCCCCAGAGAAGTCAGTTTTTAATTATGATAAAGTTGCACTTTTAATGTTGTCTCTTGTGAATTATACATCTGATGTCATGTATAAGTAACCTTTGCCTAATTTAAGACCACGCAAAATTTTCCTGCATTTTCTCTATTAGTTTTATAATTTTAGTTTTTGTATATAGTGTATAGGTCTGTTGCTCATTTTTAGATTTTTTTGTTTGCTTTTGTTTTTGTTTTCGTGCATGGTGTGTGGTAAGGATCTAAGTTCATTCAATTTATACTAAATGTATGTATGTTGTGGACACCCAGTTGTTTCCTCATTGTTTGTTGAGAACCTGACCTCTTTTCATTGAATCTTCTGGCACTTTTTACCCTAAATCAGCTGACCAAAAACATGCTGGTGTTTTTCTGGACTTTCTATTATTTTCCATTGATTTATATGTTTATCTTTATGAAAATATTATACTTTATTAGTAAGATTTAATTTAGTTTTCGAGTAAGTTTTGAATTCAGATAGTCTTTCAGTTTTGTACTTATTTTAAAATACTGCCGTAGCTATCCTTTGCTTTTCTAAATAAATGTTATCATCAGCTTGCTAATTTACAAAATAAGGATTTCAATAGGAATTTCACTGATTTTGCAGATTGGTTTGAAAAAATTGCCATACTATCAATATTTATTCTTCCAATCAATGAGCTTGATATACTTCTCCATTCACTTAAAGATACCTAATTTCCCTCAGGAGTGTTTTGTAGTTTTCGGTGTACCTGTCTTATACTTTTTTGTTGAAATTGTTCTTAAATATTTTATTATTTTTTATGTCATTGTGAATAAGAGTGTTTTCTTAATTTCACATTCAGAGACTTTTTTTGGTAGGAGATAAAAATCCAATTGACATTTTACATTAAATGTATCTTGCATCTTTGCTAAAATTTCCTCATTAGTCATTTATTTCCTTATTAGTCATTTAAATTATTTTAAAATATCTACATAAGAAATTGTGTTGTTTGTGAAAAAGGACCATTTTTATTTCTTCTTTTTTCAATCTATTTATTCTTTATTAATTTACTATATTGTCTTCAATCTCTATTATACTGTTAAGCAGAAGTACTGAGATAAAACTTCCTGTATGGCATGTATCCAATCATAGGGGTAGAGGAAATATTTATTTATTTATTTATTTATTTATTTATTTATTTATTTATTTATTTATTTATTTATTTTTCAATCTTAGGGGTAGAGGAAATATTTAAAGTGTGCTATTTGTTGTCATCTTTTTTATTTATTTATTTTGTAGATGCCATTTTCAGAGTAAGAAAAATAATTTATATTACTAGTTATGAGGGTTCTCTTTTTTAAAAATGTGAATGTTTTAGATGTTAGCAAATTATTTTATTACACCTATTGAGATAATCTTTTTTTTTTATTTTATCCTATTATGATGAGGCCTTATATTAATTGTTTTCTAGACATAAAACCAGCCTTGCATATATATGACTCATTGTATCTGATCTTTGTGTATAGGTCTTTATATATGTTGCTGTGCATTTGATTTTCAAATTTGTAATAACTGTCAATTTTATTCCTATAGTTAATATATACAAGTAATTTGAGATTTTTGCTTTCAATTGCTGCATTAAGAGTGTTCACAAAAAAAAGAGTGTTTACAAGTCTTTATAAGCTGATAGAAATTCTTTTGATTCTGTCTAAAAGCAAAAACTCAAATGACCAGGAAGACAAACAAACAAAAACTTTTTGAAGGATATAAGTAATATGCCATTATAAAGTACATATAGCTGAAAGAGATAAAAAAAGAGTAGAAAAAATGACATACCTCAGGGTACCTGGGTGGCTCAATTGGTTGAGTATCTATCTGCCTTCTGTGTGGGTCATGATCCTGGGGTCCTGGGATCAGGGGCTCCCTGCTCTGTGGGAGCCTGCTTCTTTCTCTCCCTGCTGCTCCCCCTGTTTGTGCTCTCTCTTTCTGTCAAATAAATAAATAAAATCTTTAAGAAAAAAATAACACGTCAATGCTGAAAGAAAGTTATAGATCATTTTTGATAAGTATAAGTTAATGTTTTTATCCTACTTATGTGAATAGGTTCTAAATATTTTATAGCTTGATATTTTGCACAAATCTTTTCATACAAAAATGAAACTTTCCTATTAAAAATAATTACAGTTGGTTTAAAATTAAATATCCGATGAGAATCTATCAAATAAGATATATATAAAATAAAAAAAAGATATATATAAAATATGCCAGACATAAATAACACACATAAAAATATCAAAAAATTAAAAGTTAAGTGCAAGGCAAAGATAAAGCAGGTACATCCTAATATAAATAAAGCAAAGGACAAATCCTCATAATAAAGCAAAATTATTTTTAAGGTCTAATTGCGGAGCAAAATTTTGGCTTTATGAATATTTTTTCTTACCAAATATTATAGAAATACTCCTAAGACTTTTCAACTCCTCTTCATATCTTATGCATTCTCCAAGATTCAAATATCTAATAGTTCTGTCTTAAATTTCTACACATGTTGAGCAAACATCCCATAGCATTAATCTACAGCCTGACAGAGCACATTTTCTCTTGTCTTTGAATTTTCCTGTAGCTTCTTTGCAGAGTTGCAGGAAAACTCTTCTTTTCAAGCAAAAAGGAAGACTGAATTGCATTTTAATCCATTTTAGCTTAGTATTTTACTTATTTTAACTTTATCTTACGTTACAAACTAATAATATATATTTGAATTTATTATTATAAACCAAACCAAACTTAATAAATATAGTGATGACCAATGACCATGGAGAAATTTCCACTGCATATTTTTTTTGCAAAAATATTTTAGTAAAAGAAAAAATTAACCATAAAACATGCCATGATCCAACCACTTAAATTAGAAAACTTAGGGTTGTGGGCAATGCACATTATTCTCAGAGAGTTACCCAGAAACTAGCGTAATGAGAGACAAAGGGAGGGAGGGAGTGAGAGGAGAGAATGACTGATTGATGGTTAAGGAATTAGCTCCCATGATTGGATGCAGAGGCTGGCAAGTCTAAAACCTGCAGCATGGATGGGAAGTCTGAAGACCTAGGAAATAGATTATATTGCAGTTAAAATCTGAAGGCAAAGGCTGGCCAAATTCCCTCTTCCTCAAGGGAATTCAATCTTTTTCTTAATACCTTCAACTGATTGGATAAAACCCATCCATATTAAGGAATCCTCCTTAACTGGACTGAGAGGGGGAACGAAGAGGGCAGGAAGAAATCCCGCCCCAAACTTCCACCTCCCTTTTCTCTACTTTGTAATTTATTGATCAGTTTCCGATGGGAGATGGGTGCCCTTTCCCCGCGGGAAGGGAGCGGGGCTTCCTTCCCGGGCCACATGCTAGGAGAAGCTGCCTGCTCCCCTTTCTTCTCCCCAGTCGCGGGGCCCAAGTCTTCCTTCTTCGTCCGAAAGGAGGGGAGGGGGGACTCGCTGCTACAAGCCTCGCCCCACGTGCCACTCATCCCCGCGCCGCCACCGCATCAGGTCGCCGGTGCCTGGGGTCAGCTGCGGGTGGACCCCTCTTCCTCCCCAGTGTCTCGTGTCCCCGGGGCCTCTCCGCCCTCCCCGTGCTGTGGCCGTGTCCGTGCCCCGGGGACAGGGGGGGCAGAACTGCGCTCCCAGTTCCCCTCCGGCTCCAGGGTTTGCATGGGAGAATCCTCTTTCCACGATGCCACTGGGCGACGTGGCGTGGGGGGAGGGAGGACGGTGGGGGAGCCCTCGCCTGAGACTCTTGGTCGGCCTCCCTGCCCCAGGCATCACTCAGTGATCATGGGTAAAGAGAACTGTTTCAAAAAAAAAAAAACCTGAGCCTGACCCTGAGCCCTAACCCTAACCCCTAACCCTATCCCTAACCCCTAACCCTAACCCCTAACCCTAACCCCTAACCCTAACCCTGACCCTGACCCTAACCCCTAACCCTAACCCTCAACCCTAACCCCAAACCCTAACCCTAACCCGTTCCCTAACCCGTTCCCTAACCCGTTCCCTAACCCTAACCCGTTCCCTAACCCTAACCCTAACCCTAACCCCTAACCCTAACCCGTTCCCTAACCCTAACCCTAACCCTAACCCTAACCCGTTCCCTAACCCTAACCCAGTTCCCTAACCCTAAATACCGTTCTAACCGTTCCCTAACCTAACGTACCTAACCCTAACCTAACCTAACCCGTTCCCTAACCCTAACTCCGTTCCCTAACCCTAACCCGTTCCCTAAACCTAACCGTTCCTAACCCTAACCTAACCCGTTCCTAACCCTAACCACATTCCCTAACCTAACCCGTTCCCCTAACCCTAACCGTCCAACACCTAACGTCCCTAACCCCTAACCCGTTCCTAACCTAACCCTACCGTTCCCTAACCTAACCCTAACCCGTTCCCTAACCCTAACCGTTCCTAACCTAACCCGTACTCCCTCTACCCTAACCTTCCTAACCCAACCTAACCCGTTCCTAACCCTAACCCCTCCTAACATTCCCTACCCTAACCCTAACCGTAACCTAACTAACCGTTCCCTAACCCTAACCGTTCCTAACTTACTAACCCTAACCTAACCCGTTCCCTAACCCTAACCCTAACCCTAACCTAACCGTTCCCTAACCGTTCCTAACCCTAACCGTCCCTATCCCGTTCCTAACCCTAACCCTATCCGCCCTAACCACCTAACTACCCTAACCCTAACCTAACCCTTACCTAACCGTTCCCTAACCTACCTCCCTACCCTACCTATCCTAAACTGTACCCTACCCTTCCTAACCCTAACCCGTACCTAATCCTAAATTTCCTAACTACCAACCTCTTAATACCATTCCCTACCCAGCTTTCTCTAATCCCTATTCCTCCATCCTTACCCTAACCTATAACCTATCTGTAACATCACCCTTATCCATCCCTAACTCAGTTTCTAATCCCAAATCGTACCTTATCCTAACTCTGACCTCCTCTCTCACCTAACAGTACTCAGATAACCATGATCTAACCATATCATTATTCACCTACCACATATTGCTCACCCTAAACCCTAACCCTATCTCAATTGTCCCCATTCACTTACCTTGTCGTTCTGAGTAGCTGCTGCTGAGGTGGATGTGACTCCGAACAGCGCCTCCAGGGTCCTCCAGCAGGTCCTGAGGAAGCCGGACTCCTGTCATGGCAGACGTGGGCCCATGTCTTCCTGAGTCATAGACAGCAGGTCCTGAGGACGAGGGGGGTCCTGTCACTGTGGACTATGCCTCACATCCTCCAGAAGCCTCCCTGCGGGTCCTGAGGAGACCAGGCTCCTGTCAGCGAGGACACGGCTCCACATGGTCCTGAAGCCTACCTGCGAGTCCTGAGGAGGCCGGGGCTCCTGTCAGCCTGGACGCGGCCCCACATCCTCCTCAGGCAGCCAGAGCACAGACTGGCTCCTGTTACTGCTGGCGGAGGAGGCCTACTGAGTACACACGCCCCCTGACTCGGGCCTGGGCTCAGGTGCTGAAGGAGGCGGTGAGGGAGGCGGAGTCCCCACGCCCAGGGCAGGACCTGCCTCCTTCCAGGCTCCAGCTGAGACCTATTGAAGAAACCCAACCCCACCCCCCCACCCCCGGGGAAAATTTAGGACCACGCCTAACCCAGAGGCAGCACATCCAGGCGCCTTCCCGGAATTTAAGCAACGAAAAACATTCTGTGGTTTTTCCGAGATAAGAAAACCATCCCCCCCCCACGCCCTGACTGGAAAGTCCTCTGAACATGTTCATGTTGACCTTCAAAGAAATCAATCGTGTCTTAACCCGAATGCTATGCTAATCCCGCGGTTTGCCTTTAAAAGATGCCTGTAATTGCCAATCTGGGCTCTTCCACCTTTGAGGCCGAGGGCCCGTTTGCGCAAACGTTCAATAAAACCCTCTTGCTAGGGATCCCTGGGTGGCGCAGCGGTTTAGTGCCTGCCTTTGGCCCAGGGCATGATCTTGGAGACCCAGGATCTAGTCCCACGTCGGGCTCCCGGTGCATGGAGCCTGCTTCTCCCTCTGCCTATGTCTCTGCCTCTCTCTCTCTCTCTCTCTTTCTGTGACTGTCATAAAAAAAAACCCTCTTGCTAGTTGCATCTGCCTGTCTGGGGTCTGAGTCTCTGGGGCCTCTACCGAGACACTTTGGCCCCCGTGAGCTAGGGTCCAACACTATGAGCTTCGGAAACGTCGTGCTGAAATGGAGCACAACACCCGGCTTCCCCAGAAATACTTAAGGACAAGGAATTGGAGCCCACAGGATGCGAAATGAAATGTGGACCAGACTTTTATCGTGTCCGCCAAGACTCACTCAACCCTCTTCCACTGTGGGCGGGACTGCGGGCTGGTGCAGCTGCCCTGGAAACAGTGCCAAGGCTCCTCAGGAACTTACCGATAGAGCTGCCCTGCGACCGGCAGGTGCACGGCCTGGAGCTCACTCTGAAGATACAGATGCAATGAAACGCCAGGCGGGACACCTGCGCCCCGATGTCCACAGCAGCCGGGTCGACAGTAGCCACACTGTGGGAGGAGCCTCGGTGCCTTCAGACAGATGATGGATAGAGGATGGGAGATAGATGATGGTCATAGAGAGAGGAATGGTACTGCTATCAAAGAGAAGGAAATCTTGCCATTTGCAATGACGCGGATACAACTAGAGGGATCCTGTTAAGTGAAATAAGTCAGTCGGGAAAGACAATGACCCTATGGTGTCATTCATAGGTGGAATTAAAGAAGCAAAGCAGATGAACATCTGTGAAGGGAAGGAAAAACGAATAAGATGAAAACAGATGCAGGAAATACAGATCTGAATCATTGGAAACAATCTGAGGGTCGCTGGAGGGGAGCGGGGGAGGGGATAACGGGGGATGGGCACGAAGGATGGCAGGTGATGTCACGAGCACTGCTGTTCTCTCCAACTGGTGAATCCCTGAATTCTACCTCTGAAAGTATAATACACTATACATTAATTAATTGGGTTTAAATTAAGTTAAACAAAATCAGTTGTATCAGAGCACATTTTCTTCTGGACTCCCTGTTCTGCTCCTTCAGCTTATGCTGGAACCACCCCCTGTGGGTCTAAGTAGGCGCCACACCTCGTGCCTGGCCCAGCCCAGGGCTAGAACTCACGACCCCGAGATCAGGACCTGAGGTGAGGTCAGGAGTCGATGCTTAACTGACAGAGCCAGCAGGGAGCCGAGAACCACACTGCTTTATCCTGTGTCTCTGTGACATCGTTCGAAATAGAAAAGTGCTGCGCCCCACTCTGTCCTGCTTTTCCAATACTGATTTGCTGTCCGGGGTCATTTGTGGGGGCTGACGGATGTTAGGGTTTTTTTTTTTTTCCTACTTCTAGGATCTACCACCATGATTTTGATAGGAATGACATTGAAACCGAGGGTGGCTTCAGGAACTGTGGACATTTTCACAAGAGGAGGCTTCCACCCCACGAACCCAGGACGGCCTCCCAGAGCCTGGTATGGCTCAGTGCACAAGTCTTGTGCTCCTTTCATTCAGTCTCATTATTTAGTCTCTGTGATGCTCCTGAGAAGGGAGTCACGTCCTTCATTTCGTTCCTGAGTGCTCATTGTCAGGACGCAGCAAGGCTACTGAGCTCTGTAGGTTCAGTTGGTGTCCCATGAATTTACTGAATTCAATCATTAGTTCTAACAGGTTTTGGTGGGGGCTCTCGGGTTTCCTGTTTCTAGCACCGCGTCTTCAACAAATAGGGACAGTGTGACGTCCCCCTTCCAGGAGTGGAACCTTTGCTGTTTCCTGTCTGTTGACTACATTAGGACTTCCAGCACTGAGAGGGGACCTCCTTGGCTTGTTCCTGCTCTTAGGGGAGACGATTTCAGGTTTTCACCCTTTCACCCTTTCAGGTTTCACCCTTGAGGATGTCAGCTGCGGGCCTTCCTAGCGGAACTTTATTCTGTTGATAGACATTTCCTCAAAACCCACTAGGCTTTTGAAGTTGTAGTTTGTCAAATGCTTTTTCTGCAACTCTTGAGAGGATCGTATGCTTTTTGTCCTTTCTCTCGTTTTTCTTTTTTAAAGATTTTATTTATATATCCTTGAGAGACATACAGAGAGAGCAGCAGAGAGAGAAAGGCAGAGACATGGGCAGAGGGAGAAGGCGGCTCCGTGTAGGGAACTCGACGTGGGACTCGATCCCGGGACTCCAGGATCACGCCCTGGGCTGAAGGCAGGCGTTAAACCGCTGAACCACCCGGGGCTGCCCCATGTCCTTTCTCTGGTTAATGTGATGGATCCTGCTGACTGATGGACAGAGGGGCCATGGGCAGGACATGGGCAATGTAGATGAACGATAGTAACAGCTATAAGCGTCTGGATCATAAATAAAATAAGTCACAGAAATTTAGAAAGTACAGCCTAGGGAATGGAGTCAGTACTGTTGTGACAACTTTGTACGGGGACAGACGGTGACGCCGCTTCTCGTGGGGGGAGCTGAATAAGGCACAGAATTGTCAAATCACTAGTTGTAGCCCTGAAACTACTGTCACGTTGTGTGTTGACTGTACTTCAATAAATATCAAGGAAAAGGGGTTTCTGGTAGGACTCCCGGTGGGTCCGTGAAAGGCATTTACATGGTCGTTACACACACGAAGGCACCTCTGCAGAGGGGATAAACATGCTCACGTGTCTTTATGTTAATTTTTAGAAGATTACCTTGAGAAAGGGTGCAGTAGGGAGGGGCAGAGGGAGAGGGGGAACCTGGAGCGGACTCCTCACCCAACGGAGCCTGAGCCCCACGCGAGGCTCCACGCCACAACCTCAAGATCCTGACCTGAGCCAAACTAAAGAGTCGACGTGGAACCGACTGAACCACGCAAGAGCCCCTCGAATGTTAAGTGTAACCCCATGCTGTGAACTCTGGGGGTCGGGGGGACATCTGTGACCCCCAGTCTACCTAGAATGGTGGGAGGCCTGCAGGGCCAAGGATGGGAACTGAGGATGAGGGAGGGTGCCTGCATCCCCCTCCCGCCTGGCGTGGGGACAGGACCCTCCCCCGGGACCCTCCGCCTTCAGGGTGAAGGGCTAAGTGCTGATTGGACCCCGCCTGCCCACAGTCATGATGCGGGACCCCACTGTGGGCGGAACTGTGCCACCCCCGGGTTCCACCGCTGCATGGCGCTCACTGTGCGTCTGCAGAGCTTCGGAAGCACTCGTGCTCTGGATCTGGCTCACAGCGACCGGACTCTCCCGCTCTCCCCAGTAGCTCAGTACTCCCACTCTCCTCAGTACCCCCACTCTACCCAGTACCCCCACTCTACCCAGTACCCCAACTCTCCCACTCTCCCCAGTACCCAGTGCATAAGGAGGCGGCGCTCACACAGCGACAGGTCACAGGTGAGTGGCCGCTGATGCCTGCTCCCCGGGGGCCACTCTGGGGCCTGTGGGTCTGGGTGGGGGCGCTGGCCTCCCGGGCTGGGGTCCAAAACACCCCGACCCCAATGAGATGACCGTGAGCAGCTCCTGCAGCCCTTCCACAGCCCCATGGGGTGAGGGCGGCACCCTAAGGCCCTGTCCAGGGAAGGAGGCTGCAGTGAGAGACCGGCAGCTCCCCGGAACCCCCGCTCCCCTGTAAGGCCTGTGCTATGCAGGGAGACCCAATACATGACCTTTCCAGCTCGTCCTAGATGCATGGACCCCGACAGGGATGACACCCTCCCCCGCCCCACCATGTGGTGAGGGGAGGACAGTCAGGGCCTGCTGGGTCCCCCTGGCCAGTGAGCAGGCTTGCTCTTCATGCACTGGAATGTGGGCGGAGTCCCTGGTGCTCCCCCCAGGCCTCCCCTCAGGATATTCACACATCCTTGCCCTCAGGGTGGGGAGTGTGGTCGCACTCTTGCTGGCATCAGGTTTTAATTTTGATGAAGTCCACTCCATTGCTTTCTCCCCTCGGTCGTTGTGTTTGTGGAATCTCAGAGAAACCTTCGATCTCCCCCGGGCTGGGAGACATCACCCCGAGCATCAGAGCATCAGATCGGCATTCGCCAGAGCCTCCTGGGTCCTCCGCCCGTGTGCTCCTGATACCGGGGTGGGAGCGCTCTGTGATCCCAGGGTGATGGCGTGTCCTGGGACAGTGGCTGGGAAGGTGGACTGTAGGTGGGCGAGCAAAAGACAGGCAGTGAGGGCCCATGTGTGATGTTCCAGCCCAGCCTGTGCCCCTCAGGGCTATGGGGTTGTCTCTGACTCCGGTCAGACGGACGGGGCCCTGCCCCACGGGGAGCACCCGGATGCATGTGTCCTCAGAAGATATTCTTGCGCCGTCATTCTTGGATGTGTCTGGATTGCAGCACCGTGCAGGAGGACTCAGAGACCTACTGGCCTTGCCAAAGGGCCAATATCATGGCCCAGTACCTATCAGGTGAGGCCCAGAAGGGGACCAAAGACAATACACACTCACGATAGGGGAGACCATACGATCAG
>NW_024570574.1:0-6536 GCF_018345385.1 Vulpes lagopus | reverse complement strand
GGATATTCACGTATCCTTGCCCTCAGGGTGGGGAGTGTGGTCCCACTCTTTGCGGGCATCAGGTTTTAATTTTGATGAAGTCCACTCCATTGCTTTCTCCCTCGGTCGTTGTGTTTGTGGAATCTCAGAGAAACCTTCGATCTCCCCCGGGCTGGGAGACATCACCCCGAGCATCAGAGCATCAGATCGGCATTCGCCAGAGCTCCTGGGTCCTCAGCCCGTGTGCTCCTGATACGGGTGGGAGCGCTCTGTGATCCTAGGGTGATGGCGTGTCCTGGGACAGTGTCTGGGAAGGTTGGAACTGATAGGTGGTGAGCAAAAGACAGGCAGTGAGGGCCCATGTGTGACGTTCCAGCCCAGCCTGTGCCCTCAGGGCTATGGGGTTGTCTCTGACTCCGGTCAGACGGACGGGGACCTGCCCAAGGGAGCACCCGTGGATGCATGTGTCCTCGGAAGGTATTCATGCGCCATCATTCTTGGATGTGTTTGGATTGCAGAGCACCGTGCAGGAGGACTCAGAGAACCTACTGGCCTTGCAAAGGGCCAATATCGTGGCCCAGTAACCATCGGTGATCACAGAAGGGACCATAGACAATACACACTCACGATAGGGGAGACCATACGATCAGAGCCAAGGATGAGTCAGGTCAGCCCAGACAAGGACCATAGTCACCAGGAACAAGTGAGACCCTGGGGATGGTCCTGGTGTCAGTAGCAACTAAGGGTCCATTCTGGATCCTAGTCATTGGTAGCTGAGGAGCCCAGGTCACCAGGTACGGTGAGGGCCCAGGTGGGGACCACAGTCACCAGGTCCAGATGAAGTCCACAGCTACCATGTCCAGGTGATGCCTGGGTGGGGACCAGAGTCACCAGGTCCAGGTGAGGTGAAGGTGGAGACCACAGTCACCAGGTCCAGGTGAAGCCAAGGTGGGGACTACAGTCAGCCAGGTCCACATGAGGCCGGATGGGGACCAGAGTCACTAGGCTCAGGTGAGGCCCAGTTGGGGACTAGAGTCACCAGGTCTGGCTGAGGCCCAGGTGGGAACCACAGTCACCAGGTCCAAGTGAGGCCCAGGTGGGAACCGCCTTGATAGAAAATGCGAACTCTTCTCACTGTAGCATTCCAGCTGTTCTCTCTTTAAATCTCAGGCCGAATTCATAGGCTTTCAGGATGATTTGAAAGTTAGCTAGGTCATTTGGTGGGGACAGGTGACTTGGGGACCATACTCTTCGGCTGTCTTGCCCCTCTGACGGACATATTTTTAGCAGTGTACAGTAAAGTCTGTTTATTAAAAGTTGGTATTAATTTGTGCAAACAAATTCTGTAGGCTTCAAGCAACTGTGAATCACACATATCCACACTGGCTAGAATATTTTGTTAACCTGAGTTTCTAGATAATTTTCATTATGTGAGCGGTTTCTTTCCTAAAACTAATTACCAAAGGAAGTAGGGCAATAGGACAAGAGAAATAGCCAACAACATGAGAAAAAAGAACAGACAAAAAAACGCTAAGCATTTTTTCTCGGGATGAGAGAAATCCTGATAGTGTAAGCTTTTTTTCACCCTGCCCTGAGATAAACCAATTCCCTGACTCAAATGTTTCAGGAGAGAACGGTTTCTGATCCAGTAAATCGTGACTGCCTCTGCACTTGGTTCCCATAGCTGTGGATGTGGCCTCAGACAAGCTCGGTGGTTTCCAGGCTTGCACCTGGGAGGCTCTGAACAGCACCTTAGGGGCAGTCTGGGATCCATACCCTACAGCTTTTAATTGATAAGTACACCAACTCGCATAAAACTTTGCTAGAAAGAAGTCAAATTGTGTGTTTTAAGAAGAATTGAAAATGGGCAGCCTGGGTGGCTCAGCCGTTTAGCACTGCCTTCTTCCCAGGGCGTGATCCTGGAGACCAGGATGGAGTCCCACT
Source organism: Vulpes lagopus (assembly GCF_018345385.1). Classification (NCBI taxonomy): domain Eukaryota; kingdom Metazoa; phylum Chordata; class Mammalia; order Carnivora; family Canidae; genus Vulpes; species Vulpes lagopus. The sequence continues at coordinate 4,613 of NW_024570574.1, read as the reverse complement.
TCGGGCTCCTGCATGGAGCCTGCCTCTCCCTCTGCTGTGTCTCTGTCTCTCTGCCTCTCTCTCTCTCTCTCTCTCTCTCTCGTCTCTCTCTCTCTCTCCTCTCATGAATAAATAAATAAAATATATTTTTAACAAGTATATTGCAGGGCAGCCCCGTGGCCCAGCGATTTAACGCTGCCTTCAGCCCAGTGTGGGATGCTGGAGATGCAGGAATGGAGTCCCACATCAGGCTCCCTGCATGGAGCCTGCTTCGACCCTCTGTCTCTGTCTCTGCCTCTCTCTCCCTCTGTCTCGCTCTCTCAAATAATAAATAAATAAATAAATAAATAAATAAATAAATAATAATAAAAATGTATATTGCAGCTATATTGGTATTTGCTATATTAATAAAGTGTGTTGTTTTTTACATTTTAGGTGACTGGACCTAGCAAGTCTTTACATCAACAGCCATCACTTCTAGTCCTCGCGACAGTGTGTTGCGGACAGGCGTATTATTTCCTTTTTATAGATGAAATTGATGACCTCGAGCACATGCGGTATCCTTCCCTTTCTTTTTTCTGTTCAGAATATGCGAGCTATAAGTGAGTAAATTGCAAAACACCCCACTTCCGGGATCAACACCTCTACTTTCCTCACATGATTTTAATATTTTTCTCAATCTGAACTCCTTATCTATCTTACTACTCCTTTTCAAATAACTTAGGATACGTTTTCCAGGACTTGTTCAGAGAACCAGTTTCCCTAAGTATGAATCAGTGACCTGAAACAGACCCAGCATACCAGAGATTCTCCTATTTATTCAACACCCATCCGTTTCCAAAAGAAGTCTATTTGGCCTTCTATATGGCAGGTACAGAGACAGGCTCCGTCCCCACTGGGTTTCGATCTATGTCCCAGAGGACTACCTGTAGTCTTAATGCTGATTTCTGAGGGCAAAACAAGCAAGTCCACAGTTCTCCTTCATACTTCCCCAGCGGACTTGGGTTCTCTCCATAGAGTTGAACTGTTACCGAGTCATTGATCATGTAGGTCAGTCACAGAGCAGCATTGCCATCCAAAACAAAAAGGAGAAAAAGGAGTTTCGAAGTAATTGGGTCTCACAAATCGTGTGGAGGGTAACATGAAACTGTGACAATGTTTCTTAGTGCACCTTTTGTCAGAGCCACATCTCTCCCGTTCTTGACTGAGGACAGGAGAGTCTAGGTAGGGAGAAATAGGTAGGGGGCTACAGATTCAGGCTCACAAAGTCCTAAGGATTGCTGAGATGTAAGGAAACCAGAAATAAAGAAACAAACGAGACCACCCTGTCCCAGGTATGGGTAGAGAGGGTCTTTTTTAGGACAGGGCCCTCTGTGCCAACAAAGAATAACCAGACTCTAAAAGAAGTAAACCGTTAAAGATGTTATCACTAGTCCTTACTCAAACCAAGACATCCCAAGAATGAGAAGGCCACAAGCTCCTGATCAGTTCTAAATGAAAAACGGTCAGTGGAGGCCCATGTGGGCAACCCAGCCTGGGCCCTCCACTCCTGAGAGCTTTCTCGGTATCCTTGCTTAATAAACTCCTGTCGCTTTAACTTATCTATCTTTGTCCACCAGATTCATTCTTCGACTCTGTGAGACAAGAACCTGACTTTCTCACTTCATTCCGCCTGCTGCACTTCTCTTACCCAAGCTCCTGGGAAATTACTTCATTGGCTTAATCCCATCTCACTCTCCTCCTGCCTCATATCCTTTGGATTCTTCACCCACAAAGGCCAATGAACCAAGAGATGCAGGGGGGAAGAAGACCCAGGTGATAGGGGGAACTAAGGCCAAAGAAATATAGATTAAAATTACATCTGCTTTTTTAAAAAAAGATTTTGTTTATTTACTCATGAGAGACACCACAGAGAGAGAGAGAGAGGCAGAGAGAGAGAAGAGGGGAGCAGAGACAGAGACAAAGGGAGAAGCAGGCTCCCTGCGGGTAGCCCAATGTGGGACCCCATCCTAGGACCCCAGGATCATGCCCTGAGCCAAAGGCAGATGCTCAACCACTGAGCCACCAGGCATCCCTACCATTACATTTCCTAACAAACTTGCAGTCATAAAACAAATACTTGAAACCCACAGAGTGGGACATTACTTCAAAGAATTCACAGCTGCCTGAATGTTAATGCTTTGCTAGAGGCCAAAAGCAACATTTGTTTGCTGATAGCCAGACCTCCAGGATCCTGTAAATCTTTCACCTGTGAAAATCCTTTTGGAAACTTCTTTTATTCTCTAGAGTCCCACCCCACACGGCAACTTTAAAGTTTATAACCAAGGCTCTCATGATCCTGATGAAGCTCTTCAGGCCCAGGGGTCTGTCCCCATACTTTAATAAAAACAACCTTTTTGCATGGAAAATGTCTCAAGGATTCTCTCTTGACCACTGGCGCCTGGCCCACAGTACATCACAGGTACATCTCTGAGTTAATTGCATCGGCACATCGGAAAGTACAGAGATTTTTGCCTATCTTCTTGCATGACACATTCGGAGGGGGACATTCCCGTCTGTTCGATCTGGGTTTCTCTCTTCCTGGGATTATAGCTAGCTAGCTAGGTAGATGATAGAGTGATAGATCTACTGATAGATCGATCCCGGAACATGAATAGATGTTTATATAAACAAACATATAAACATAAATCTATGTTTCCACTTAATATATTTATTATTCAATGTATTACTGATAATATAATAATTATTATCTATAAAACAGAACTACATAGATTTATATTTAAATATGCAAAATAAATATTTCTATATCTATCTCTATACGTCCATATATAGATCTCCCCTATATGAGAATAGAGACAAAATGTTTAGAAATAGATGTGTGCAGAAGAGAGAGAGAAATAGATATAGACCTATAAATATGCAGAGGATCTGCTTTCAAATTCTATCCAACGAACTCTCCTAACAGGCAAAGGCAAACGCACACACACATACTCAAGAGCCTTCTGGTATGTGGCCATGACAGGAAATAACACACCTTGAGATGCCATCTCTTCTCCAACTTAAAGGTGCCAGCCGTATTCTCCAAAGAAGACCTACACAGAGCGAGCAAGCAAGCACATGAAAAACTGCTCCACGTCACTTTTCATCAGGGAGATAGAAATCAAAACCACAATGAGAATACCACCTCACACCAGTGAGAATGGGGGAAATTAACAAGACGGGAAACGACAAATGTGGGAGAGGATGTGGAGAAAGTGGAACACTCTTGCATTGTTGGAGGGAATGTGAACTGGAGCAGCCCACTCTAGGAAAACAGTGTGGAGGTTCCCTCAAAAAGTGGAAATGGAGCTATACATACAACCCACCAATTGCACTGCTGGGTATTTACCCCAAAGACACAGATGTAGTGCAATGACTGGACACTTGCACCCCAATGTTCACAACGGCAATGTTAATAGCCAAACTGTGGAAGGAGCCTTGATGTCCTGCAACAGATGAATGGATAAAGAAGATGTGGTCTGGGGATCCCTGGGTGGCGCAGCGGTTTGGGCTGCCTTTGGCCCAGGGCGCGATCTGGAGACCCGGGGATCGAATCCCACATCGGGCTCCCGGTGCATGGAGCCTGCTTCTCCTCTGCCTATGTCTCTGCCTCTCTCTCTGTGTGTGTGTGTGGACTATCATAATAAAATTTTTTTTTAAAATTATAAAAAAATTTTAAAAAAAAGAAGATGTGGTCTATATATACAATGTATTATTATTTAGCCATCTGCAAGGATGAATACCTACCATTTTCATGGACATGGAACTGGAGGGTATTAGCTGAATAAAATAAGCCACGTGGAGAAAGAATTATCATACGGTTTCACTCTTATGTCGAATGTAAGAAACAGTGAAGAGGATCATAAGGGAGGGGAGGGAAAACTGAGTGGGAAAATTGAGAGAGGCCAGTGTTGTCCCCAAGATTGCTAATCCGAGAAACCACGAGGAGCGACACCGATGCAAACACAGAGGGTTTATTTAAAGCTCGAGCTTGGGTCCAAGTGTACCCGAACAGCGGAGCAGGGACTTGGACCCCGAAGGACTAAGGGGGCGTAGAGCTTTATAGGGGCCAGTGGGCCATGGGATACGCAGGAAGTTGCACAGTCATGTCGGTCCACACAACAAGTGGCCGATTGATTACATCTTACCCTATAGTATCCATTTGAGCTGGCCTATTATTTGTCGGAATTGGTGCACAGTTTTGGTGGGCACAAAGCAGGGTTACATGTTATGAGCTGATTTCCGGTTAGGGTGTGCCCAGCGGCTTGACTAGGGTGGGCAGTGCCTTAAGCAATAAGCTGGTGTTTGGGGGTCACACAGCAGGTGGAAGGTTGTAGCAACAAAATGGAATCAGTACTGCTCTGCTTGTCCAGGGGTAGGGGAATTTTGTTAAATTTCCTGGGTCTCACAGGGAAAATAAACTATGAGAGACTCCTAACTCGGGGAAACAAAGGATTGCGGAAGGGGAGGTGGGTGGGAGGATAGTGTAACTGGGGACGGACATTAAGGAGGGCAAGTGATGTGATGAACACTGGGTATTTACACATGTATGACAAATTGAATTTAAATTAAAAAATGTTTTAATTTAAATTAAA
>NW_024570573.1:0-6758 GCF_018345385.1 Vulpes lagopus | reverse complement strand
GTTGCTACAGGCACACCACACACCACCCTCACACCACAACCACACAACAAACACTCATCACACACTGAAGCACAGGCTTTCTGAGTGATCTGGCCCATGGAGTACTCCTCGTTACAGCCCAGGAGAGCCTTTCAATCCGCCCGCTGGGCTGGGAATCAGGAGAGGTCTGTTCTCCCCAGCAACTTGGAGTGGTTAAAGATGAACTCTGCAGTCCCTTTCTCGCAACTATTAAGTCTCACGTTAATGTGAGAATATGAATCAGGCCAACTATGAGTTTGTACCACCCTCAGAGGATCTGCGTTTCCTCAAGGCAAAGCTCCTCCCTGACTTGTAATACCTGCAGAGTGTCATTTTTTCTGGGAAGCTCTGCTTTGACCAAAGTTTCCCAGTTTATGGACCAATCCATATGAGACAGGATGATATTAACACTATGTGTTTAGTCTTGAGACCTTCCTTTCTTTTAGGATGCTACCCAAATCCTACAAATAACAGGTTGGGACTAATATTAATAAACTGTAAGAGGGAAATAGTAGCAAGTACTATCTCATGCTCCTCATTCCTCCAATACAGTTAAATTAAATAAATTTTAATAATCCTTCTAATGGAAGTTGAATTGCACTCTGGAAAGTTAATAATGGATTTAAGAGACCTTTAACCCCTAGGTCTCTAGGTCAAAGTTAATTTAAGGTTGTTGTGATAAATCGTCACTGTGATCCGTGGTCAGCGGCTCCACAATACAAGTGAGTGACGTGACGTCTCAGAGCAGCTGTCAAGGCCCACAAGGTGTTCACAAATTCTATTTTTGCACCTAGATCACTTATACAAAGAGCATCCAGAGGGTCACAGAGATCCTTCTTGTTGTTAGGAACCTCTTGCATTAAGGCATCATTGCTGCAAAGTTTCAGAGAACCTGACGACTGCTCATATCCCTACCGTCCCCCCCCCCCCCAAACAACAATTTTCTTCTACATCCTCTTCAATATTATGACAATTAGGACTACTTACTTTACTGGTCTTCTTGTCAGTCAATAATTTTATTGAAACACTTGGGTACATTAGTTACCGAACAAGGTACAGATTAAAGGTCTGGTGATTTACTTTTACTGTAACCCACTCAAATTAATTATATTCATACCTGTGTTTACCCCAAGCTGCCACCTGATGGCTCTGAAATATGCCTTTCTTCTCCCAGAGGCATCTATCACACCCCAAGCACTATAAATGTGAGGTTGATCTTCACATAGATTTTAGATTTAATGTATGGCATCATAGTCATTAAAATCCATACATGAAGTCTGGATGCCTGGGTTATGATGCCCGGACTGAGTTCATCCTGTTGGTCCTTGTGGTTTTTCCTATCTAAAAGATGGGAGTCAAGCAGATGACCTCTAAAATAACCTTTTCAGTTTTAATATTGTTTGATTTTTACTAGGACTAATTAAGTCATTTTTATGGATTTGACTGTCTAGGCAGTACAATACTGATTGAAGATTGATTTTCATCTGTTTACCAGGTGCAATGGTTATATATTTACATAGCAAATCTTACACATAGCTCAAGCATTAGTGTTTCAGGCAATAGTCTGAGTCTTTGCCAATATTAATACTCGAAACTGCATCTAGTTTACTTTATCTTCTTCACTGCCTGTATGTACTTAATGGATAACAAAATAAATTTTAGATTAGCAAGAATTTGTAGACTGAAACAAGCTCAATTTCTATTTACTAGTCTGTATAATTTAAGCACTGATTATTACTTATTGCAGCTTTATTAATATATTGTGCGAAATTTCCAAAAAAATAATGTTTGCTCAATTTAGGAACATATTCTTGTAATTACTGTTACTGTTGACTTGTGCTCTTACTTCTCCTTGACTGATGTAAAATAATTACTGTACTGACTAACCATAATACTCCCAAACTCATTGTTCTTAATGCAAATTTGCAATTCCTGCCTACATTCATTCAATCATTGTATAAATTCTTAACAGCATTGGACATATTTTCATTTGCAGCACTGTGCTAGTCCCTGGTGATATGATAATGACAGCATAGACTGATCTTATGGGGCTTATGGTCTAAAGATGTGGAATTACTGAAATGTTGATCTATGTCAGCTCAATTAAAAATCTTCTGGATGAAATCCAGTGCTTCATTCTTCTAAAAATTAATAATTTATAAATTATCAAAAAATAAACTGCTCAAAATAGAATTGAGATTTTTGACCTCTGTCGTACAGCAAACATATTAAAATATTACAGAGAATATAAAATATTCTGGGAAATAAAATATTCAAAGCATATTTACTTACATTTTTGAAAATAAGGGATAAAACGTAGAAAGTTATCTATTTATTTACCACATATTTGTTGCCTTTAAAGTTTAATGGCTTCTTGATTTATTCTAAAATCCATGAGCTATAGGACTTAAGAATCACAAATGCAATACTTATAATAAATGTTAATACCTATCTAATCATTTAAAACACAGTTCTAGTTATATTTTGAGCATAATTATTTCATACCTCTTGATAAGAATTAAAATGGAATGTCTATACCCTTAGAATGAACAGAACCCATATTTATGGCAATGTGCAAATTTAGTACTGAGAATCTGGGATGTATATCCATAGGTATATTTCCCATTCCTTTTTTCTTTGGGTGACCAGAAAAGAGTGGAATTTTCTTCCATGGAAACCCCCATCATACTTAAAGATTTTGGTTACAATCATACAAATGAAACTATGACTGACCTAAGGGATGTCTATTATTCACTTATTTGCCCAGGGAGTTCTCAAAAAAGAACTCTGTATTCATAACCAAAAAACTAGATTCTTGTAATTCTGATAAGAAATATTTTTTTTATATTTTACAGGGAGTGACACACCTAATATGAGCAAAACACTGGGAATCTTCCAAAGAGTGAATTTCTCTCTGCGACTTGATGATGAGAATTCTAACTACACCAGGAGATGAATTAATTGTTCTCTTGATGCAGTTATACTTATCTTGCTCAGGAGCACACAGCAGTTATTCAGGAGCATGTGCCATCCAGCTGCCTGATAGTTTCACAGTATAAACAAATCACCATGAAGGGCATCTATGTTAACCCGGTCAGCAGGTAACTTTGTAAAATCACATTATCCCTAATAATGACAAAATGGCATTCATATCTTCTGCGGCGGCCTCTGGTCAGGGATCCTATGATGTCAGAAGAACAGGCGCCTTGAAGTTCTCCCAAAGGTTTATCTAGATGCATGTCCACATAAGGCCACAGCTACCCCTGCCCCGGAATTAATGGGAGCTTTATTCTTCATACTGGTGCCATCAGGGACAAAACAGCAAGAGGGCTGCCTCCTGCTTCTTCATCACAATTTGAAGAGGTAGAATGAAGGAAACCTAAATTTTCTGCCAGAGGGCAAGTGGGAAGACTGAAGCATGGTCTTTTCTTACAGAGAGTGACCGAGGTCACAAATCGGATGTGAAAAAGCTTTACCAAAGGCTTTTTTCTTTTTTTTTTTTAAGAGTTTCTTTTTATTTATTCATGAGAGACTCAGAGAAAAGTGAGAAGAGGCAGTAGACACAGGCAGAGGGAAGAAGCAGGGCCCTTGCAAGGTGAGCTGATGCAGGACTCGATCCCAGGACCCCAGGATAGGGGACCTGAGCCGAAGGCTGATGCTAACCACTGAGCACCCAGGTCCCCTATTCTTAAATGCCTCTTGAAGAGGACCCCAGTCCTTTTTGGTGGGGGCATGGAGTAATGGACAAATTTTTAAAATTCTACTTGTGCTTTCTCAAATTTCAATAATAGAAATAATCTTTTATATTGACATTTCTCCCTCCGGTGAAGGTTAAGGCGCACTGAGGAGAACAAACAGATATAGTCGACATGTAAAAAAATAAAAATGGTTACGAAAAACCAACCCTTAGGACAGACGTCTCCATTTCTATTCAATATGGAAAATTATGTATTATCAATTTCCTTTCAACTCGTATTCAATTTATCTTGCGTTTTCTCCTGACAAACATAGCTCTTTTTCCATAATTTCCTTAATATATATAAATACTCCTTTCACAAAATGGATTAATGCATGAGCAGTTACCTCCCATCACCCACAGGGAAGTTTCTATGGATATAGCAAGGGTGACCTACACTAAAACAAATTATAAATCACAATCTATTTCCTGTTTTTTATCTATCCTTATGGGACAATATTTTCAGCCTTCTATATTTTTCTCAGAACAGATGAGGATATTTTCATTATTACTATTATAATTGGTTTATAAAAATTTACCAATTTATGGGCTTCACAGCAGCCTCCCTGTTTTTTATTTAAAAATAGCTTAAAGTGTGAGAATTACGATATTATTAAACAGTGAATAGTGTGCTTAATAAAATATATTGTCACTGTTGGACAGAGGATGAGAGAAAGTATCTGAAGAGCATAAATAGGCATGTTTGAATCTAATATTACATGATTAACTTTATATACAAATGAAACATTTTGTGAGACATGAGCTTAGTCCTGTACAACACAGTGTGCTCCAATTAAGTCAATTTATCAATCAGTCACTACAATTTTCTATCCTTTAGCTCAGGTAAACACTATGTTAAATAAACATATCTGAATAATTGGGGATCCCTGGGATGGGCTGCGGCGTTTGGCGCCTGCTTTGCGCCCAGGGCGTCGATCCGAGAAGCGGGATCGATCCCACATCGGGCTCCGGTTGCCATGGAGCTGCTTCTCCTCTGCCTGTGTCTCTGCTCTCTTCTCTCTCTTGTGTGCTATCATAAATAAATAAAAATTAAAATAAAAAAACAATAAAAAAAAGAAAAATGATCCTCATCATTTAATCCTATAAAAATTCCTAAGCAAAGTACTCTATTAGGACCATCTGCATTACAAGTTTACCCTGTCCACCAATCAAGACAAGAATGGGTAGGTTTACATCTAAGTACTAATTGTCATATTATTAAAAGAGGTAGGATATGTGGCTATTATTTTAAAATACATGTACCCATAACAAACATTGTACCATAATTCATTTAATCAATATTACTGCTAGGGCAGCCGGGTGGCCTCAGCGGTTTAGCACCGCCTTCAGTCAGGGCGTTGATCTGGAGACCCAGGCATCGAGTCCCACGGTGGCGAATCCCTGCATGGAGCCGGTTCTCCTATGCTGTAGTCGTCGCCTAATCTCTTCTCTCTCTCTCTCTGTGTGGTTCACCATGAGTAAATAAATAAAATCTTTTAAAAATTATTAAAATCGAAAAATATTACTGACTTCGTAAGTGTTGCTCTATTCTCCAAAAATGTTGCTTATGTTATAGGCACAAAGTTCATGTTATACCTCAGGTTAAGCTTATCCGCCTCATTCTTGTTCTGAATGTTGTTCCTTTTTTGGCATCATCTCTCACCAATAGTCCAAAGCTATAGAATCTATGCCAATAACTTTTTGATATGGTACATCAACTACATGATACATTTATTTTACAAGAGCCTCTGCGTATATGACCATGAAAGATGCACAGCAATGTATTTATTAAAGTTGTCTTCAGAGGACTTAAAAATTCAGGACAACATTGATACAGACACTACACAACAAGAAGATTCCATTAGATGAATACAATCGTGGAAAAATACTTAGATGTTATTAATATTAAAACTCAAAGAAAAACATCAACTTAGTTCATTACTCTGTACCCAAAGCACAATCCCAAACACTATCTCCTTCAGTACATTCACAATGAATTACATACAGCTTTCATTGTTACAGGGAAACGTGAGGCTTATAGCTTTAGTCACCGTCAGGGTCACACAAGGGGGAGAGTTTGCTATCTATGCAATCGGAGGCACAGAAACCAGGAGCATTCCTTTCATCTGGCTCTGATCAACTGAGCCAGCGTCTCTCAACCACAGGAGAGGAACGCAGCAGAGCAGTCTCTTAAAGCCAGGCCAAATGTCCAGGTAGGTTGTCCCAGGAAACACCCTCTGCTTGTCTGCTGCTCACAGTGAAATTTATGCTGCTATGTTCTGTACAACACTAAAAATAATTCGAATATAGGAATCTTCTCATTTGGCTTGCTAGTCTGGAAACGAGTCAGAGCCCATTTTTTTTTGTGGCAGCCACTAACAAAAACGATTCTTAGTGTTGAGAAGTGGAGATGGCAGATAAATTTTGGAGCATGCAAATGCTGCTCAGTTCTAGAGGTTCTGACTCAAAGTAGGATTTTTTTGTCTGGTTTCGGGAAGGCTGGATTCTAAAGGTGCAGGGGTGGGGCACCACAAAAGGCTTGGGCAGGCTCATCCTTTTTTGTAGGATTTTGTTTCATCAATTCCATGTGGAATACACACCCCTAAAACAGGGGCATATTTATAATGCCATCCTGCTCTGTATGCCTTCACTCCAGTGGGTTTGGAAAGAAGATTCTGACATCATCAAAATGATGACTTACAATGTTCACTTGGGTTTACTAAGTGATGGCTCCATAGCATTAACATGTTTTAGGCTCAGTCAACTCAGCTCAACCTCAGCTCAACCATGTTTTGTTGTTAACAAATAAACCTTTTCCATCTAGTACTAAACCATGTAAACTATTACAATATTCACAGTGTAGGACACAAAACACAGGTTGCTGTGTCCATAAAATGATTATTTCCCTATCCTGGAGCCTATCCTTACTTCAACTAATACTCAATCCAGTTACCAATCCTCTTTGCTCTGCTAATTTTCCTCCAACAGGGCAAAGTGTAAGGGG
>NW_024570572.1:0-6844 GCF_018345385.1 Vulpes lagopus | reverse complement strand
ACTACTAAATACAATTTAATTATATAAAACAATATAAATAAATATATACAGAGATAACCATCCGGCAAGTCAATAATGATCGGTCCACAAATCACCCTAGCAAATGTAATAATGTAAATCGTCTTGAATTATTGTGAGGATTCCAAAAATTATGACACGGAAACTTGAAAAACAACACTGTTGGAAATCTGGTGCAAAGACTTCCTTGATGCGATATTGCCTAATCTTCAAGCTGTAAAATATGCAGTAAAGTGTGATATGAAAGGAGGTATGACTGTATCTGAGTGTTTCTTGGTCTGTGTCTACAGATCCTTGTTTACGTATTTTTCTTTAAGGAATCATACCTTCATGATTCTTTGCTTAAGTGGAAGTTTTTAATGACCATGCCATGCACTTGTGACTTTTTATTTTGTTGTTGTGGATTACTTTTATCGTTATCTTTAAATGTCTTAAACTTTGCTACTAGTAATAGTTAAATTCACTTGGATGATATAGTTGCTATTGAGTTTGCTTTTGGTGCGTTAAAGCTTCGGGATCACTTAGTTTAGGATCAACTACATCTAATTTTGACCACTACTGAAATCCTACTGAGGTTTTCTATGTATTCTCTCTGATTTCCTGTTTGATTTTATGAGGTTTGTCTTTATGGTTGCATAATTATCTTCATGTTCAAGTGGTATTGCTTATATATGTATTTATCAGTGTATGAGACAAAGATTTGAGAAAGGTCAAGTTTCCATTGCTTTTATTTCTGTGTAAGATCCCTTCTCCCCCTACTTGACCTGCGAACATTCCCCTCCTGGACTTCCTCTTTTATTTGCCTCATACTTACCCCATTGGTGAGAAAAGGAATTTTCACCCAGACCTTTGAGGATAACCAAACCTATGTCACTTCAAACACCGGAATGAGGTAACTGACCATATGTCACAGGTCCTATTAGTACATAGATTCCACAGTATGGGTGGGGGGGGGGTGGGGGGGTTGACACGGTTTGCCTCCCAGAGGATGGTCCTGGGGACAGTGAACAACTAGAAGCTACCAGGAAGCAGCCTTTGTAGTGCTGCAAGGTGGTGAGTCCAGGTCTATGAAAGATTATGAGGTTGGTTGGCCATATTCCCATGAGCTGTCGGGGAACCCACTATTCAGCTGTCAGCCTGAATTAGTCCCCTTGATCAAGAAGGCCTGTTTGGCTAGGAGGACCTCACCTGTGACGGAGCAGAATGGGAGGTGATTTGTGGCTTTTACGATTCGATGCCTCTTGGTTTTACCAGATATAGAGGCAAGCACTTAATATTTGGACTTTAATTTTAGGCCTTTACACCACACACCTGACTCCACTCTCCATCCCTAGCGTAGTGCAAAAAAAAAAAATTATTTTATTGATGATCGCTGATGACTGTGTCCATTCTCTCGGACACTGCAGTTGGCGTCTCACTAGGCCATAACCTGGGGATTAGATACAGTTTGCCTCTTCACGTACCACTGTCCTGTGCCACCTCGTGTGTTTATTTGGAAAAAATATTTTCATGACTTTGGCTCATTGTTTTTATTTATAGTGAAAGATAAATAAATCTGCACCTGGTCAATCATCTTGGCCTTAGCATCTTTTTAAAGAAACTTTGCGTATAGTACACTTGATTAAATTGATATTTAATGGAAAGTTTATCATTATTAAGCAAACGCTAAGTATCGAAAGATGTAGATTTCAACATATTACCTTTAAAATATTCCTACCCCTCCAGGAGTCCTAGAAAAGTATTGACTGTATAGTATGACTAGGGGATAAGAAAGGCCATAAAGGGAAGAAAAATATAGTGAGTATTTGAATAAAAAAAAAAAAGGGGAAAGAGTATATTACATAATGGGAAACCATGGAAGTTAGGTTCCTCTTTTATACTATTTTTTTTCCTCTTTTATTTTAGACTTGAATCTGTAGGCTCTTAATTTTGTAAATGAAAGAGACACTAGGCAGTTGATTTTTATTTGTTTTGAGATTCTAATTTATTTCAGAGACGAGAGCGGAGAGCAAGCATGAGTGAGGGGGAGGTGGAGGAGGGGAGAAGCAGATTCTAAGGTCCTTTGGGATCATGAATGAGCTGAAAGCAGATGCTTACCCCTACTGAGCCACCTTATGCATACCCCTAGGCAGTTGATTTGATCAGTATTTAAGCTTTTTTCTCACAATGCTCTACCTAAAAAAATATTAATATATAATGTTAGGAAATAATTTGGGACATCAAGTGTTTTCTGCAAAGGACATGTTATAAAACCTACACAGGACTTTTATAGAAGGTTTGGCACACAGTAGGTGCTCGATTAAATATCATTCTCCACTTAAGCCAGTTTGATTACTTCCGAAGGACTTTCATGTCTTGAGGTTTCCTACCTCCTTTTTTGACAAACTAATAATTATTTTACCAACTAGATGGTTTCAATTTCTGTTTGTGCCATTTCCTTTTCTATTCCTCACTCTGGGAGGCTATAAAACCCATGCTGTGTCCGTTAGTTAATAAAGAAGAGTTTCTGCCTCACAAAAAAGAGTTATGTTTTGGCAAACCTCACTGCACTTATGCGGGTGTCAGGAATTTCCAAAGCCTTCCATAAAGGAGTCCGGCAAACTTTTCTAAGGGAAGGTAAACAGAGTGATTTATGTGTCCTTTGCAAGGCAGCAAGGCCATCTTCAGAAAGAAAGGGTGGGCTGTGTAAGAGTCTCGTTGCTTATCTACAAGGATCTGTAGGCAAGCAGCAGAAAAATAATGCAGGACTATAAGAATAAGATAATGTAGGCTCAGAAAGGGGAGTTCACTTGAGAGCCACGCATTACTTTTAAAATTTGCTAAATAAGCGTTAGGAGAACTGCAATCCTTTTGGTACATGTTCTATCCCATATGGATAGTTCAATTGTGTTAGCCGAGGTTATTGTCGTCGAACAAATTAAATCTTTTTCAGATATTGTACTAATAGTTGGTACAGTGTTTGGACATAAAGATGCTGGTGAACTACGTAATAAGGACTATACTGGCATCAACGTTCAACTTATCGATTCCATTGCTGTAACCATGAGCTATTTATCTAAGGATGTTTGCACCTTCACTTTATATTCTTGTTAATATCGGACATTTCAAAAAAAAAAATAATGGACATTCCATTAGGATTTTTCTGAGTTTATGTAATACAACACATGTAGAAGATCCATCCATGGTCCCAAAAATTCATAAAAGGCCCGGTGAATGATTGCTTTGCGATGTTACTACCACTACTAGTGACCATGATCTATTACTAAATTTTATCATTATGTGTTTGTTTTCAATACAGTGGACTTTTTTAGGTTCGTGCAGTGCTGCCAAAAAGCTGAACTCATAAAATCAAAACAAGGGAAACAGACAGAAATGAAATTTATAGGCACGATGATTGGAGACCTCAAAATATGATATCTTATCATGTAAGGAAAACATTGGCTTTTAAAATATAAAGAATTATTGCTCATATAAAAACAGAAGAAATCTAGGGGAGAATAATAGCTTTTACCACGCTACAACTTTTTGCCTTGTGTATTCACTCAATTAATTTTTGAAATTCTTATTAACTGCATATAGTGTTTGACTTTATTCAGGAATTGTGGATAAAGAGTTAACAAATCACACAAATTTGATTCTTACGAGATTACAATTTCTTAATGGGAAAAAAAAGAGAATAATATCATTTTATGTCATTTCCTATATTATTCCTAATCCTCATTAAGGTGATAGTACCTTTATATAATGGGGAAAAAATAATGAGAAGAGGAATATGGAGTGTGTGTATGGGTAGCAAAGGATTGTAATTCTTAAATACCGATGGCGGGAGAAAAAGTTCTGTGAGAAAGTGCAAACAAAGACTTACAGAAGGCCTAATTTTGACCTTATTGGATAGATGAGAGAGTTAATTAAGGCAGAAGAAGAATGCATAGTTTCAGCCTCAATTCCTGCTCTAGATTGATAGAAACATAGAAGATTGACTGTCGTTGGAGTGAGCAAGGGACTATCATCTGAGGGGTAGAGAGTTAATGAAAGGAGAGTTAAAATTCAAGAAGGCAGGTGATCATATAGATTATTCTAAGGACATTGGCTTCTTCTTATAAGAGATGATCATTCCCAGTTCTGTGCTGTGGAACAGAAGAAGAGAGAAAGTTGCTGAGCGCTGCCTGGGTGGCTCGACTGGTTATGCATCGGGACTGTTGATTTTCGGCTAGCCATACACTCAGGGACATGAGATGCGGGGGGGGCCCCCCCCCTACGTCGGGCTGCATGCTCAGGGGGAGCTTGATGAGATTCTCTCCCTCTGTCGCCCTCTCCTTCCCCACCCACTCTTGCATGCTTTCTCTGAAATAATTAGTCATTCTTTAAAAAAAGAGATGTAGGGAGGGCAGTTAGACGTGGGGTAGTGGTCGGTTTCCTGGTTGTTCTGATGTGATTAAATATGGGATCTAAGAGAAAGAAGGAAGTCGTGGGGATAACCTCCAAGGCATTGGTTTGAGAATGGTTGGGATGGCAATTCAAGGTAGGGAAAAAGACAATTGCAAGTGGAAGTTGGAAACTAGTAAGTTCCAGAGGTTGTTTTGGGAATATTATTTTTTTATGGTGATTATTAGATATTTGAGCTTTGGTGGTATGGAAATATTTGGATACAAGCTAGATCCAGGGTGGAGATCCAGGTACAGATGTAAACTGGAGGTGTTCATCAGGATATGGAATTTTTTCCATATTTTTTCCACTCCTTATTCTGTAGAATTTTAATTTATATATCTTTTTTTTTTTCAGGTATTACTAACTTTTTTAAAAATATTGCCTCACTGCAACATTTAATATATATTTTTTACTATGGTGTTTATCTATGAGAGACACAGAGAGAGAGACAGAGGGGACACAGGCAATGGAGAAAGCAAGAGGTCCCTGTGGGGGATCCGATGGCGGGACTCCCCCCCGATCCCCTTGTGACCCCAGGAATCTACGCCCTGAGTTGAAGCAGATGCTCAACTGCTTGAACCACTTGTTGTCCCAATTTAGTATTCCTACAAGGCAATGGACGGAAGGTACGGGGGCACATCTGGGTGTAGATGGTTAATTTCACAGGTTCATTTTTGACAAGCTTTGAGCTTGGGACATGTATTTTAGATTTGTGATTCCTCACCTTCTTCCACTTGCAAATAAGGAGATAATAATACCTATTTTGTGGGAGTCACAATTTATACCATTATTCAAAATTCTAGTTTTTAATGATTAAGTGACACAGGATGTGCAATGTATTCCGTGTTCCATATTCATCACTAAATTTAATCTTCATTAAAAATATGAGATAGGTGGAATTATCTACTAGGAATACAGAGCTTCAGGAAGAGTGAGAGCTGTATCATGTTAAACAGAGTCAAACAATCTATTAAAACTAGTGTTTTGCTTTGTTGTATTTATATCCATTTTATGTAATATTTCAGTCTAAGTCGTAGGATAGGAATAAGAACACAATAATTCCTCAGTTTTTTATTTATTTTATTATAATAAAATTATGCATGAGAGGAGGGGTGGCTATCAGTGTTAGGTAGTATCTGATTTTCTATGAGATCAACAAAATTTCACTTGAAAGAAATAATGTTGTATAATAGTTTTGTGCAAAATATTTTGTCAAATGCAGTATCTTAATTAAGAACATTTAAAGTTATATCCGTACGTGGATTTCACTCGTTCGTCTATGGGGATAGTACAGTATCACTCAGTATCTTGGCTCAGTGAATTGCTTTAAGGATAATGTAAGTGGACCCAATGGAGTTTCATTCACCCAACATATTGCTTCTCCAGTGTTCTGTGAAAGTCGTCTGGATCTCTTCACTATCCCCTTCTAGTGACTGCCATTGTGAAGAATCTCATCCCAGACATCTCAATGTCATACCATGTTTCTGTGCTGGGGACGGGAAACCAGCCTTTTAACTGCCGAATACAGTTGAGAAGGAAGGATGGTGAATTTTCTTGAATGATTGCAGCCAAGCCAGTTAATAACTCTTGAGTCTGTAGGTCAGTAGTGTTCTGACGTAGTTTTTACTTGTTTTCTGTAAATATTATTTTCACGTATGTTGTTACTTTACCTATATAATAATTTTTTTATCATATCATATTATTCCATACCTCTATTTTTATTTTACTATAAACAAACATAAAGGGTGGTCCCCAAAAAATCTTGTGCTTATGGTAATTTAAGCATGTAACAAAGCACTAGTTTTGGGCTGCCTGGTGCATCCCCCCAGTGGTTCCATCCAGGTGAATCTGATTTATGGGGGCAACGTCTCATAAAATTATGGTGTCTCATCTGTAAATTGGAAAGGGGATGGCTCTTTTTCAGGGTTTATAGTATAACCAAATTACATGCTTTGAAAGATATAAATAATGTTATTAGTGACATCTATGACAGTAACTTAAAACTCAATATTTATTGGACACATATACAATAAAATATGTGTTCAAAAGGTTTATATGAACCAGTGAAAACAACCTTACAATGGCCCCTCAAGGCAAGTATTATATTATTCCTTTAACAGATAGAGAAATTAAAAACCTGAGGTACAGAGAAGGCTAAAATATCCTGCCCAAACAGGTTGTGGCATATGCCTCCTTGTTATAAGAACAAGATGAGTTTTTTAGAAGCCCCAATAACTGTCCAATACCAACACCCTTTCTGCAATGAGTAAAAGATGTAACATGTACTTTGTTCTATAGAAACAACTAGCCACAGGTGGCTGTTGAGCATTTTGAATGTGACGAGAGGGATAAGGAACAGAATTTTTAGTTTAATTTTTAATTACAGTTTCAAATTAAG
>NW_024570571.1:0-3214 GCF_018345385.1 Vulpes lagopus | reverse complement strand
AACCAGATTACCACTCCACTGCAGCTGGAGACACCCGCCAGTCTGCTTATTCCACTTGCATCTCACACACCTCTGACAAACGCTGTGTGGCAGCTGTTGGAAACTGTTTGTGCAGGCAAGTTTGCAACTGTGGAGCGACTGAATGGTGAGCTCAACTATCCGAACTAAGTTGCTTTTGGATAAGGCGTTCCTAGTCTTCTCTCGTATGACCTGTGGATGTAGCACCCGGCTGCACACAGGAAATACTAGGAACCATCGCAGGTTTGAGCTTGATGCACTAGTCATGTGGCGCCGGACTTTCCACTTTCCCTCACTCCAACAAATCAGGCACGCATCGGGGCTAGGCCTGTTTAGGAGCGCGGTGTACTTGCGGCCAGGAGTGGGAGGGACAGTCCATTCCCAACTCTCGAAGTGTGTATGCTTTTGGGCATGCAGATGTCTGCTAAGACACTTTGATGGGACTAGGACCGACTACACTCTCATGAACAAGGACGTTTGCAATGTCGGATTGAGATGTAAGATACACTTGAGGAGAATCCTGTCACTTCCACATGCTCTTCACACAACCTCTTCCGGCAACCTAACATAAGAGGCGGACACCTACGTCCTACGGGCAGTCAGAATGCGGAGGACCTTGCCCTGAACACATCTCGCCACAAGGAAGCACGCCTACAAGCCACTTCAACTAGCAGCGTTCCTCCGTCACTGAGAACTAATCAATGTTCCCTAAGCAGGAGGTAACCCAGAAATACCACTCCACTGCAAGCTGGAGACACCCTCCAGGTCTGCTTATTCCACTTGCGTCTCACAAAACTCTGACAAACGCTTGTGCAGATTTGGGAAATTTTTCTCACATTTTGCAACTGGGGGGGACTAGGGGGGGCTCAACTCCCAAAAAGTTTGGTTTCCCCAAACTTCACACCTTCTCGATAAAAGGTGCCCCCTCCCCAAGGAAATGGGAAAACGGGGGGTTATTGGATGACTATTTTGGGCCGGGGATTTTCCCAAATTCCTTCACAACATTCCCCCGGGGGGGCATGGGGCTACCTTAACGGTTACGCGGGCAGGTTGGGAAAGGACTCCAAACCCAACTCTCAATTTATCTTCACAAACCCTCAGACTTTTTAAGGGGACTGGGACCATACACTCCTTTAAACAAACTTTTGCAATTTGCATTAATAAATACCTGGGGAAATCCTTCACTCCACATGCCTTCACACAACCCCTCGGAAAAAACCAAATTAAGCGGGACCTACCCTGGGGGGTCAAATCGGGGGTCCCCCGCTCATCCACAAAACCCCCAAAAGCCACTTACTGCGGTCCTCGGGCCGAGAACTAAAGGTTCAACCAGATTACCCAAATACCACCCACCAGCTAAACCACCCCCGGGTCGCTATTCCACTCGCTCCAACCTCAAAAGGGCTGGGGGAAATTTTGGAAACCTTTTTGCCATGGCTTAAGGGGGGGTGACCAACCTCGAAGTAATTTGCTTTGGAAAGGGCGTTCACTAGTTCTCTCAAAGGACCTTAATTCCCCTCTCCAAAATATAGGAAATCCGGGGACTGTTTAGCTTGGGGGCCGGGTTTTTTTCCCACTACCTCTCCAACCTTTCACCATCGGGGAGGCCCTTTACCCGGTGAGTGCACGGGATGGGGAGGGAAGCCTTTACCCAACCTAAGTTGTATGTTTCAGGCGATTCGCTAGACACTTATGGGGCAGGACCACCACTCTCTTAACAAAATTTGCAAGTCTGCATTGAGAAAAACCTGGGGAAATCCGGGCACTTCCACATCTCTTCACACCCTCTTCCCACCAAAAATAAATCGGACCTACTCAGGGCTCAAGGGGGGGGCCCCCCTGAACTCCCGCACGGGGAACACCCAAAACCATTTTTAAACCCCTTCCTCGGGCACTGAAAAAACGGTTTTCTAACCAAAACCCCAAATCCACCCACCCAACACCTCCTTGCTTATTCCCTTGCCCCCCACAAACCCAAAAACGCGGGTCAAGGGTTAAATTTTTGCAGGCATTCAATTGAGGGGGGGTGAGCCAACTCTCCGATTAATTTGCTTTGAAAAGGTTTTCAAAATTTCTCTCGTATGAACTTAATTGCCCCCGGCTAAAAGGAAAAAGGGAAAACCCGGGGGGTTGATTTGATGCTAATTTTGCCGGGGGGACTTTCCACTTACCTCCACAAATTTTCGGGGCCCGCACCCCTTGGCCTTTGGGGGCGGGACTCGGCGGGATGGGGAGGGACTCCATAACCACCCCGGGAATTTGACTTGCACAGTTCTGCTAACACTTTGAGGGAAAAACCGACACACCTCATTAACAAACTTCAATTCTCTTTAATCAATCACCGGGGAAATCCTGTCATTTCCCACATCTTTTCACAAACCCTCTTCCCCACTAAAAAGAGGGGACCTATCTAGGGCAGCAGAATGCGGGGGGGTCCTCCAAACTACTGCAAAAGGGAAGGCACCCTACAACCAGCTTTCAACGCTGCGTTCCTCGGTCACTGAGAACGAAACAGTGTTCTAAGCCAGGAGGTTACCCAGAATACCACTCCACTCACTGTGACACCCTCCAGTCTGTTTTTCCCACTTGCTCTCACAAGACTCTGACAAAGGCTGTGGTGCAGATGTTGGAAACTCTTTCGCGGGCATTGCAACTGAGGGACTGAGGTGAGCTCAACTCCCCAAGAAGTTGCTTTCGGACAAGGGTTCAGCTAGCTTCTCTCTAGGGCATTAGGATGTGCCCCTGGCTACACAGGAAATATAGGAAATCCTGGGTTGACTTGGATGACTTAGTCTTGTGGGCGGGACTTTCCACTTACCTCCAAACACTTCAGCACGCATCGGGGCTAGGCCTGTTAGGAGCGGGTGTACTGCAGGCAGGATGGGGGAGGGACAGTCCAAAAGCCCAACTCTCGAAGTGTGTATGCTTTGAAACAGATGTCTGTAGACACTTGAAGGGACCTAGCCCGAGCTTCACCTCTTTGAACAAGGACGTTTGCAATTTTGGGCATTGAGATCAAAAACACTGAGGAGAATCCTGTCACTTCCACATCCCTTCACAAAACCCCTTCCGGCACCTACATAGGATGATTGGCCTACTCTACGGGAGTCAGAATGCGGGGGGGTCCTGCCTGAACTCATCGCACAGGAAGCACGCCTACAAGCCACTTTAAACTAGCTGCGTTCCTCGGCACTGA
>NW_024570570.1:0-6642 GCF_018345385.1 Vulpes lagopus | reverse complement strand
TTACATAACTAAAACCAGTAATTTTAAGTTTCTGCCTGAAGAAACTAGTAAAAGAAAAGCAAATCATGCCCAAAGAAAGGTAAAAGGAAATAATAAATATCAGAGAACAAGTCAGTGAAATAGAAAACAGAAACACAAGACAGTCAATCAAGAACCAAAGCTGGTTCTTTAAAAATTGTCAACAAAATTGATAAACCTGTTGTCAGAGTAACCAAGAAAAATTGAAAGAGACAGAATTTCAGTCATAAATGAAAAAGGCAGCATAACTACAGAGTCTACAGAAATTAAAAGTGATGGAAGAAAATACGTGAATAACTATATGCCAACTCTAGTGTACTTTTCTCCCCTCATGCCACCAAGCAATTCTCTACCACACCAGCTGAAGAACTCCAAAATTTCAACTCAAATCTGACACTACCCACACTGAAATAAAGCATCAGATCCGACAGGTTAAGGCTTCATCTTTTATGGACTTTGCTTAATTTCAGACTTCATGCACCAATTCCAACTCCAAGTGGTTAGCTGCACTTGCAGAATGACAGACTAATAAATCCAAGGTTATCCCAGGCCCCTACTTCAGGTTTGAATAATTAGCAATGAAGTGGCTTCCAGAAGTTCAGAGAAACATTGTATTACTTAATTTGAATCACTGCTTTATATAAAATGCTATAATATCAGGAACAGCCAGATGTAAACGATATAGAGGGTTAAGTGTCATAGCACTCTATGAAGGCACACACAGAATTGTTCTTTCTACAATGTCAGTCTTTATTCAACATAAAGCAAAGTAAAATCACAAATAAAAGTAGTTCAGATGCAAAACTCAATGACATTTCACATGATTAAAGTTTGCTTCTTACACAGCCACAAAGCAGGACAGAAGACAAAATCACACAGCAAACAAAGATAATAAAGGATGTAGGAAGTTAGTGAACCCCAAACACAAGGACATTCTGAGAGCACACAGTAGAGATCAGGCCTCAGTCTGATCCAGGTCTTGCACTCGGCACTTACATGCTTCTTATGTCAAGCAGTGAAGGATCTCATTTTCTGTTCGGAGATCAACTGGCAGTCTTCAACCAGCAGTTGCCTTTTGTAAGTGTCCCCAGACATAGAGGGTCATGTCCTGAAGTCTAGAGTTTGCTGCCAAAATTCCCCTTTTTAAAGGGATTAAATCAGTTTCAGGTTCTGTAACCACCTCTGTTTCTGCTCATTATCAGTCCTGAGGTATCAGTTGACATTGGTCCAGTAAATTCTCCTATCTGCAGTACCTTAACTGCTTGCTCATTGCTTGACACAAGGTCCTTGCTTGACAAAGCACCTGCTTGACATGAGAGACTCCATTTTGCTCACTACAGTAAGGTAATGTGTAAGATGCCAGAGCTTTCCTTGGCCTCTCTTGAGCTCCACTCCCCAAGCCACTCCTCTCCAATTGTTCATTCCTTTGGGTTTTAACGGAGGCTTCACGCAATAAACACTGTTGATTGCCTTTGTGTTTAGAAATCAATCTCCAGCTCCTCTTCCTTGACTGAGTGGTGAGGGTGGGACTAAAATTTCTAATCCTCTAATCATATGGTTGGGTTCCCTTGGCAACACAGTCCCAATCATTAGTAGTCTAGGGCTTTCCACAAATCACCCTATTAACATAACAAAGAACACCTTTATCACTCTCATCACTTAGAAAATCCCAAGTGGATTTAGGAGTTCTGTGCAAGGCCCAAAGACCAAAAGAGATTTCTTATTATACAACCAAACTATGACACCAACATATGATTCCACTGAGATAAAATGGAAAATGCCAAGGAAGACACAAATTACCACGACTGACCCCAATAACAAATTGAAATTCCTGAAATGATCTATAAAAAGTAAAGAAATTGAATTGTAACTTAAAATAACGACACAAAGAAAAACCACAGTCCAAAGGTGGTCAATTCAGGTAGTAAATTTGATAATTTCTATAAAATATTTCAGGAAAAAGTAATACATGTTTAACAAACTCTCACCACCAGAAAATCGAAAAAAAAGAAACGATTTCCTACTCTCATTCTATGAGGCCAGCATTATCCTAATACTAAAAACCAAAAAATTATAAGAGAAGAAAGTCCAAACCGTATATGGAATTTTAAACAAAATCTTTAACAAATAGAAAACCACCAATATAGCAAATGGTAATGCATCTAGCCTAGTGAAAGTGTGCCATGTGCAAAGTTGGTTTACCATGAAAAATCAAGCAGTGTAATTCACCATAATGGTGAAAAAGAGGACAAAACCACATGAATCATCCCAACAGATGCAGCAAAATTTTTCAACAAAGTTCAACACCCATTTCTCATTGGAAAAAAAAGGAAAAAAAAGAAAAACCAATACAGGAACAGAAGGAACTTCCCTCAACCTGATAATAGCAACTACCAAAATCTCTAAACTACTATCATAATTAAAGTGAAAAAGTGAATACCTTCCTTAGATCAGAGCAAGAAGACAAAAGATGTCCTCTTTTACCACTTCTGTCCAACACGTGAACTGAAAGGTCTAGCCAGAGCAAGTTAAGCAAGAGAAATAAATTAAAGGCATGCTGATTTTGAAGGGACAAAATAACATTTTTATTTTTCCCATTATTCTATACGTAGATCCTATACAAGGAAATTTTTTTCTAATATCCTATAATGTAGAAAATCCAAAGAAATCTATAAAAAACTTACTAGAACAAATAAATATAGCAGGGCTCAGAATCCAAGATCACATATAAAAATCATTTATTTCCATATTCTACAATGAAATTAAAAGAAAACAAGTTCACAGACCATCTTTTAGCTGGTTACGAAATATGAACTAGGGATAAATCTTACAAAGATGATCAAGGCCTGGTGGACTAGTTTTTGCTAGTGCTGTGCTGTGAACTTATCATAACCTTAGTCAGCTTAGAAATACACACAGTTTTTGTGGTCAGAAATCTGGGGCACAGCATAACTGAATCCTCTGCTCAGGTCATCAAGCCATGGGCTCAGGTCAGCTGGGGTGTGGTCTACTCTGATGCTTTGGAGAACCTCTTAGAACTCACACAGCTGGCAGGCTGAATTCAGTGCACTGTGGCTACAGATCTCAGTGGAAGCTTTTTTTCTTGAGGCCAACAGGAGGTCCTCTCCAGGGCTTCATGTCCTTCAGCTCTTTTAAAATGCCCCTAAGAAAGTCAGACCCATGTATGATTATAGCCTTTTTTTTATAACTCCAAAACCAACCATTGTGTAACCTCATTATCAGGCGTGAAATCTCATTATGCACAATACTCCTGGTTTGGCCCACACACAAGGCGAAGAGATTACACAGGTGCCTAACCCAGAGGCAGGATCTTGGGGGCATCTTTGAACTCCACCTAATCACAACCTGCACTCTGAAGACTATAAACAAAACATGGCAGGGGGACTTATAGAAGACCCAAGTGAATGAAGAGGTATACCTGTTCATGAGTTTGAAGACTCAATATTTGTGAGATATGAATTCTTTCCAAATTGATTTATAGATTCAGTGCAATCAAAATTAAATCCCAACAGGCTTTTTGTAGATACTGACAACTGTTTCTAAAAGCTATACAGGCATGTGAAGAATAGCCAAAACAACAAACTGGACTAGCCAAAACTACTTTTAAAGAAGATCAGGGCAGCCTGGTGGCTCATCGGTTTAGCGCTGTCTTCCAGCCCAGGGCCTGAATCCCCTGGGAAACAGGGATCAGAGTCTCATGTCGGGCTCCCTGAATGGAGCCTGCACTCCCTCACTGCCTTGTCCTGCCTCTGTCTCTCTCTCTGTGTCTCTCTCATGAACAAATAAAAATCTTAAAATAATAAAATAAATAAAAAGATGAATCAAAGTCAGAGTAATAATACTGCTCAATTTCAAGCACTTACCATAAGGCTGTACAAGCGAATGCACAGATCAGTGAAACAAGATTAGAGATTCAAAAACAGTCACACACATATACATGGACAACGATTTTTTTTTTTTTTTTTGACAACTGATTTTTACAAAGCTCTTGACCCTGGGGCACCTGGGTGGCTAGCGGTTTGAGCATCTGCTTCGGCTCAGACGTGATCCCGAGGTCCTGGATCAAGTCCACCTACAATTGGGCTCGCCACAGGGAACCTGCTTCTCCATCTCCCATAGTCTCTGGCCCTCTCATGAAAAAATAAATTAAAAACTTTTTTAAAAATAAAAATGAAAAAATATAACATTTTAACAAGAATACTTCCTGAAGTGACACAAGGACTTCATATTGCTTCCTGGCAGCAGGTAACAGATCCGACCCAGTTGTTTCCTCTATACCGATGCTAAGTGTTGAAGACTTGGTAAGGGTGGTGACTGCCAGATCTTTCCATTATAAAGTGCCTTGTACCTTTTGCAATTAATGAATCTGATTTATAGAAGAATATGTTAGGACCATGCAAACACCTTCTTCCTCAATCCCCTTCCTACAAAATAGTTTGCGGCATGAGTCCAGCAAGTGTTTCTGTCAAGTTCCAATACCAAATAAATAAGGCTTGTGGACCACATTGTCTCTCTCTTCAATAACAAACGAATCTACCACTGTAGGCAATTGCAGGTGTAGGCAACATCTTTAGATGAAATAGCAAGGCTGTGTCCCAATAAAACCTTTCTTTGAACACTGAAATTTCAACTGATATAATTTTCAGATGTCTAGAACTACTGATCTCCTTTGTGAATTTTTTGTCAACTCTATCTAAATTATGAAAAAACAAACTCAACTCACAGGTATATACATCATGAGATGGAAGACTGGATTTTGGCTGGTGGATGGTAGTTCCCTGACCCTTGGTTTTATAGAATGCATTTATTGCCCAAGCCAATTATTTCATTAAGAGCATTCACAAAAATGAAATTATTCTAATTCAATTATTTTCTACCTATATCACTCACTCTTCTGTAAAGAACTGGCTTTCATCAATGAGGAATGGCAATGCACATTTTCCTCAAAAGGCGGGTAAGTGTTTTTAAATTTTCCTCTTTTTTTTTTTCTTTAATTACAAATATTCAGAGAAAGAAATTAAGTTTAACTGTCAAACCCGTGGTGGTAAATATTTCTCTCTCTTTTCTTTTTTTAAAATTTTTTTAAAACATGTATTTATATATTCATGATAGTCCACAGAGAAGAGAGCGAGGCAGAGACACAGGCAGAGGGAGAAGCAGGCTCCAATGCACCGGGAGCCCGACGTGGATTTC
This sequence comes from Vulpes lagopus, assembly GCF_018345385.1. Lineage (NCBI taxonomy): Eukaryota > Metazoa > Chordata > Mammalia > Carnivora > Canidae > Vulpes > Vulpes lagopus. The sequence goes on along the minus strand of NW_024570570.1, from coordinate 1,410 downwards.
CGATCCCGGGTCTCCCCAGGAATCGCGCCCCTGGCCAAAAGGCAGGTGCCAAACCGCTGCGCCACCAGGGACCCCGATTTTCTCTCTCTTTCTTTGTCCTATAAAACTATGTGCGCAAGGATTTTTATATTATTCAACATTATAAAATATTTAATTATTTATAATATTCCTTGGTCCTTTTCCTTCTGATGCTCAGAATTGACAAATGTTCCAAACTTGTTATTAGAGACCCCTAAATGGACTATAGGTCTCCTATATTTTCGGTACAATTCCTTTAAACTTGACACTTCCTTACTTTTTGGCACATGATACATCAAGGTCATCTTAACCTTCCTCTGCCTAATTCTGGAATCACCATTTCCCAAACCCCTCATTCCTTTAGTGAAGGTCAGTGTTTACACTTAACTAAAACTAACCTATTCCATACAGGCAATTTCCCAGAACCTTGCAGCCTCATACTAAAAACTGGGAGACTGGCCCCAAATGTGCTCATTGCTGCTATGTGTCATAGTTTCAATTGCTTTCAAGTGACAAAGGTAGGAAATACTTTTTTAGTTTTAATTGTGAATTCACACCAATATAATCTGTTTTTTTTCAAAATGAACACAAAAATGTTCTTTGTAACTTTAATTTTGTATTTGTATGTCTTTCTTCTGGCCATGAAAATCTGGACTCATTCATCAACATATTTACCTGTTTTATCCTACAATAAACATGAGTTTTCAAAATTACCCCCATGCCAACATACTACAGACAATAAAACTGAATGCAATAGAATTTCTCTTGCTATTCCTATTTGACCCAAGAATAAATCTCACAGTCACAGATATGCCACATTTTCTAGAGAATCAAACATGTCACAAAGGTCTTAATAGTAAAAACATGGTAGTCATGATAACATGCGATACACAGTAACTCTTATGAAAGGTCCATGAGTGTAAGTTTGTAACCAAAGACATCTTTCATAGTCTTGGTGTTTTACAACTGGAGGCCCCATGCTGAGAATAACTAGGATGACAAGACTATATATTCTAGAGATTTGGACCATCTATGTTGGTGTTGCTCTGTTATGCCCCCTACAACCTGTCCACAATACAGAGAGAGCCAGTTGGGATAGGAAAGGTGTTGAAAGGAGAATGATGAAGTGGTTAGTGGAAAGGAAAGATTTCCTGGCCGAGAGAGTTGTCGGGGGTAGTGCTGTTGCCCCTTACCCTCATGAAGAAGAAAGTGGTGCATCCCCTTTATATTCCAGACAAGTGGAAGGGACTTCCAGCCTCAAGCCCAACAGCAGTAAGCAATGCCAGAGGTTATGTGGGCCCCTGAGGAAAGTGAGGGAAGAATTACAGAGTAAGCTGAGAAGTAATGCTCCGTCTGCTTCTACACAATCCCCAGCGGCTGAACAATGGACGA
>NW_024570569.1:0-6294 GCF_018345385.1 Vulpes lagopus | reverse complement strand
ACTGAGAACGTAACAGTGTTCTAAGCCAGGATGTACCCAGAATACCACTCCACTGCAGCTGGAGACACCCTCCAGGTCTGCTTATTCCACTTGAGTCTCACAAGCCTCTGACAAACGGCTGTGGTGCAGATGTTGGAAACTCTTTCTGCAGGCAGTGTGCCAACTGTGAGGGACTGAGGGTGAGCTACACACTCAGAAGTAAGTTGTTTTGGACAATGCGTTCAGCTAGCTTCTCTCGTATGACACTTAGGATGTCGCACCTGGCTCACACAGGAAATAGTAGGAAATCCCTGGGTTGATCTTGGATGCACTAGTCTTGTGGGCCGGGACTTTCCACTTACCTCTCACAACACTTTAGGCACGCATCGGGGCTAGGCCTGTTAGGAGCGCGGTGTATGTGCTGAGGGGATATGGGTGGGAAGGTCCATAAGCCCAACTCTCGGAAGTGTGTATTCTTTGCAGACAGATGTCTGCTAGACACTTTGATGGGAGGTAGGACTGAGCTACACTCTCATTGAACAAGGACGTTTGCAATGTCTGCATTGAGATCAGATACACCTGAGGAGAATCCTGTCACTTCCACATGCTCTTCACACAACCCCTTCCGGCACCTAACATAAGGATGCTGGGACCTACGTCTACGGACAGTGAGAATGCGGGAGGGTCCTGCCCTGAACTCAGCTCGCACAAGGAAGACTCTTACAAGCCAGCTCTCAACTAGCTGCGTTCCTCGGGCACTGAGAACGTAACAGTGTTCTAAGCCAGGAGGTACCCAGAATACCACTCCACTGCAGCTGGACACACCCGCCAGGTCTGCTTATTCCACGTGCGTCTCAGAAGCCTCTGGCAAACGGCTGTGGTGCAGATGTTGGAAACTCTATCTGCAGGCAGTGTGCAACTGTGAGGGACTGAGGGTGAGCTCAACTCTCCGAATTAAGTTGCTTTCGGACAAGGCGTTCAGCTAGCTTCTCTCGTATGGCACTTAGGATGTCGCACCTGGCTCACACAGGAAATACTAGGAAATCGCTGGGTTGAGCTTGGATGCACTAGTCTTGTGGGCCGGGACTTTCCACTTACCTCTGAAAAAACTTCAGGCACGCATCGGTGCTTGGCCTGTTAGGAGCGCGGTGTACGTGCAGGCAGGATGTGGGAGAGACTGTCCATAAGCCCAATTCTCGGAAGTATGTATGCTTTGCAGGCAGATGTCTGCTAGACTCTTTGATGGGACCTAGGACCGAGCTACACTCTCATTGAACAAGGACGTTTGCAATGTCTGCATTGAGATCAGATACACCTGAGGAGAATCTTGTCACTTGCACATGCTCTTCTCACAACCCCTTCCGGCACCTAACTTAAGGATGCTGTGACCTACATCTACAGGCAGTCAGAATGCGGGTGGGTCCTGCACTGAACTCAGCTCGCACAAGGAAGCACGCCTACAAGCCAACTTTCAACTAGCTGCGTGCCTCGGGCACTGAGAACGTAACAGTGTTCTAAGCCAGGAGGTACCCAGAATACCACTCCACTGCAGCTGGAGACACCCTCCAGGTCTGCTTATTCCACTTGCGTCTCACAAGCCTCTGACAAACGGCTGTGGTGCAGATGTTGGAAACTCTTTCTGCAGGCATGTGCAACTGTGAGGGATGAAGGGTGAGCTCAACTCTCCGAAGTAAGTTGCTTTCAGACAAGGCGTTCAGCTGGATTCTCTCGTATGGCACTTAGGATGTCGCACCTGGATCACACAGGAAATACTAGGAAATCGCTGGGTTGATCTTGGATGCACTAGTCTTGTGTGCTGGGACTTTCCACTTACCTCTGAAAAAACTTCAGGCACGCATCGGTGCTTGGCCTGTTAGGAGCGCGGTGTACGTGCAGGCAGGATGTGGGAGGGACTGTCCATAAGCCCAATTCTCGGAAGTATGTATGCTTTGCAGGCAGATGTCTGCTAGACTCTTTGATGGGACCTAGGACCGAACTACACTCTCATTGAACAAGGACGTTTGCAATGTCTGCATTGCGATCAGATACACTTTTTTTTTTAATTTTTATTTATTTATGATAGTCACAGAGAGAGAGAGAGGCAGAGACACAGGCAGAGGGAGAAGCAGGCTCCATGCACCGGGAGCCTGATGTGGGATTCGATCCCGGGTCTCCAGGATCGCGCCCTGGGCCAAAGACAAGCGCCAAACCGCTGCGCCACCCAGGGATCCCAACGATCAGATACACTTGAGGAGAATCCTGTCACTTCCACATGCCCTTCACACAACCTCCTCTGGCACCTAATATAAGGATGCTGGGACCTACGTCTACGGGCAGTCACAATGCGGGAGGGTCCTGCCCTGAACTCAGCTCGCACAAGGAAGCACGCCTACAAGCCAGCTTTCAACTAGCTGCGTTCCTCGGGCACTGAGAACGTAACAGTGTTCTAAGCCACGAGGTACCCAGAATACCACTCCACTGCAGCTGGAAAAACCCTCCATGTCTGCTTATTCCACTTGCGTCTCACAAGCCTCTGACAAACGGCTGTGGTGCAGATGTTGGAAACTCTTTCTGCAGGCAGTGTGCAACTGTGAGGGAATGAGGGTGAGCTCAACTCTCCGAAGTAAGTTGCTTTTTTGACAAGGCGTTCAGCTAGCTTCTCTCGTATGGCACATAGGTTGTCGCACCTGGCTCACACAGGAAATACTAGGAAATCTCTGGGTTGAGCTTGGATGCACTAGTCTTGTGGGCCGGGACTTTCCACTTACCTCTCACAACACTTCAGGCACGCATCGGGGCTAGGCGTGTTAATAGCGCAGTGTACGTGCAGGCAGGATGTGGAAGGGACTGACCATAAGCCCAACTCTTGGAAGTGTGTATGCTTTGCAGGCAGATGTCTGCTAGACACTTTGATGGGAGCTAGGACCGAGCTACACTCTCATTGAACAAGGACGTTTGCAATGTCTGCATTGAGATCAGATACACTTGAGGAGAATCTTGTCACTTCCACATGCTCTTCACAGAACCCCTTCCGGCACCTAACATAAGGATGCTGGGACCTAAGTATTCGGGCAGTCATAATGCGGGAGGGTCCTGCCGGGAACTCAGCTCGCACGAGGAAGCATGCCTACAAGCCAGCTCTCAACTAGCTGCGTTCCTCGGGCACTGAGAACATAACAGTGTTCTAAGCCAGGAGGTACCCAGAATACCACTCCACTGCAGCTGGAGACACCCTCCAGGTCTGCTTATTCCACTTGCGTCTCACAAGCCTCTGACAAAGGGCTGTGGTGCAGATGTTGGAAACTCTTTCTGCAGGCAGTGTGCAACTGTGAGGGACTGAGGGTGAGCTCAACTCTCCGAAGTAAGTTGCTTTCGTACAAGGTATTCAGCTAGCTTCTCTCGTATGGCACTTAGGATGTCGCACCTGGCTCACACAGGAAATACTAGGAAATCGCTGGGTTGAGCTTGGATGCATTAGTCTTGTGGCCCGAGACTTTCCACTTACCTCTCACAACACTTCAGGCACGCATCGGGGCTAAGCCTGTTAGGAGCGCGGTGTACGTGCAGGCAGGATGTGGGAGGGACAGTCCATAAGCCCAACTCTCGGAAGTTTGTATGCTTTGCAGGCAGATGATTGCTAGACACTTTGATGGGAGCTAGGAATGAGCTACACTCTCATTGAACAAGGCCGTTTGCAATGTCCTTTTTTTAAAAATAAAAGAAAAATCAAGCAAGTTTATTTAAAGTTATTTCACTGATTAGTACCTTCTCACAAAAACTCCCCCAGAAGACACCTTTTTCTTTATTTGCCCCTTCTCTTTGCTTGACTCACAAGAAGAGTCATCTTCCACAGCAAAGTTGGGAACCTGAATCTTTTCCAGTGTCTCCTGAGTTGATCCACCTCTGCACGATATTCATCCAGCTGACCTTCTAATTTTTCTCTCCGGAGCCGTTCGTACTCCAGCTGGCCCTGCAGCTCCTTGATAGTCTTTTCAGACTCGAGCTGTTCTTTCTTCTGCTTTAGATCTTCTTCTGTTATCCCTCCCAAGTGTTTATAGTTGCTCTCAGCAATATCCAGCAGGTGTCTCAATTCAACAATTTTCTTATAAGCTCTCATTCTAGCATCTGTCTTATCCGACTCACTTAGACATAAATCATCTTTGGCATCAGTGCTTCCTCAACACCATGTCTTAAAAAAAACTTTATATCATTTTCATCAATTTCATTATCATCAATGTCATACTTCTGTAGCCCCTCTAATAGCTTCACGGCCGCTAAGTGGTGGAGGGAACATTGATCTAAAGAGTTCTAATAAAGAATTGAATTTCTCTAGCGTCTGTTAATTGGCAGGTAAAAGGGGAGGGAGAGGCCTTTCCTCCAGCAACCAATATCTGCCCTCCTCTCCACCCAGAGGCAGGTGAAACCTCTTGGATTTCTGGCCACCTTAGGCAGCACTCTTCCCCTCCACCAGCTAGTGCTTCCCCTGTGCTCTTTAACCACGAGAATCTGGTTTTGCTGGTTAAGAGGGTTCTCCAGCCCCTCGAGTCCATCCCACTGGAAAACTTGTTGTTGTTTTGAAAACTTCTTAAAGCCTGTGGTGTTTCTACTCTAGGTGATACAGGGTAAGAAAACTTGGTTCCAATCCAATCGAATCCAATCCACACGGCTGGCTAGATCGTAGTACTGGAAGCAGTGAGCGACTTCCCAGCTGGTACACCTGACCCAGGCAGGGGAAAAATTGGAGGAAAGAGCCAGGACTGCCCTTCTATTGTCCTCAAGTCTTGCAGAGGTCATCCGACCTTCGGTGAGGTTTGCCACAAGTGAGACACTAGCAGTGCTGGTGATTCTTCCCTTAGTAACTGCAGCAGCAGCAGGCAATCCTGGTGCAGGATGATGGCCAGCCCTCTTTCGCCATTTTTTTTCAACTGAAAGTATTTGACAGATAACACTAAAATTAATCACGAAAAAAAAAAACCACATTCTATTCTATTCACAAAGAAAAAGCTCCAGTCCATCTTTTTATTTTTTTGAAAAATTCCTGACATTACAGAACTAAACTGAAATTTATTAATATTCCACTCTTACATTTCCATGACAAACAGAAAAATTCATGAGCCAAAAAAAAGGGGGGGAGAAGCTTATAAAAACTAAATATGGATCTCAGCATTAACAGCTGAACAGAGAAAGGAATTAAAATGCTTTTAAATTAAAAAAAACACGAGTGGATGATAAGTGTGTAGAAAAATGAAAATTTACAAACTATTTAAAACCCGGAATTTGCTGACTGTTCAGAAACTACACAGATGGATCATGGGTGGTGGTGAACGCAGAAAGGGATTGGGATGAATTTTGCATTGTTCTAGCGGCTCCCCCTGCCACCCGTCTCCGAGGAAAGCCCTGACATTGATTAGATATTGAGCCAGGCTAATGATGGGAGCAGATCAGTGATGGTAACCCGCCTATCAGTAGATCCTTCCACTGGGTTCGCAATTTGATCTGCGCCCCCGACATCGGGGGATCTCATTGATTTTGGTTGCCTTGACGCCTGATTATGCAGCAATCAAATCGTTTGGAATGGTGAGTTCATGAGAAGTAGTTGAGCAGAGATCCAAACCCCAAAAGCCCTTTACCCCCGGAGAGGGATTCAATGCCATGAATCCCCGGTTTTTTGCCTTGCGTCTGGGAAAATGAGACTTTTTGCATTGCCAAAAGATGAAACTTGGTCAAATTGGCTGTTGAAATGGCATACTGTCCTTGAATGGGGATAGGCATTAGAGGTGGTCCTCCCCGGGCAGGGTTGAGGCACTGGACGGGGTGGTGTGGGGAAAGCTTGCACTGTCGCTGCCTGTGCTGTACTGTCCTGACACCGCAAAGATGATGGAGAATGGACGGTTTGGGCCGGTACGGGATGGTCACCCTTCCGGGGGGGGATCCAAATGACCCCGCAGATCTGTTTCAAATCGGATGGATTGCGGAAACCAGCATAGTGTGGCCCGCTCGTTTAGTTGGAGAGCATATCCCCCGCCCCTGAACCTGGTCCCCTTTCTCTCTCATATTTTCCCTTTATTTGCAACCACCTTTCCCAATGGAGAGCCACCCCGCTAGAGGGACCACCAGCCCCGGGTAAATGGGGGGGCTCTGGCACTGTGCTTTGGTCATAGAGCTGCTGGTTTCCCTTCCAGTTTGTCAAAGTTCATAGCGAAGGCTTTTAAGATGGCGTTTGGGTCCCGCCCCAAGTGATAATTCTTCAGGACAAATTTCCTTCTGATATGTTGTACGTGCACCCCCTTCCTCAGCTCTTCTTAAACTGATTCT
>NW_024570568.1:0-6642 GCF_018345385.1 Vulpes lagopus | reverse complement strand
AAAGCAGCTGCATGAGTTGGCGCGTGGATGGAAATTTCTCTGGTTGCTTTCCTTGGCATCTCTGTTTGGGACATGCCCCATATGAGGACCCTGGATTTGACAAACAACAGACTAACCAGTGTGCAATTGGGTGGTCGGTACTGAAGAACCTGGCCTACTTGGTTTTAGCAAGCCAACAGGCTAACCACCATACCACTGATTTCCTGGAGAGCTGTCCCATTACTTACAACATCATTACGAAAGCCTGGACCTTTTCACCACGAAGAAATTCTTGGTAAGTCAGAAAGCCTTTGGGCTTTCAGTCCAGATAATTGCTATGCATGACTTCAGTAGTCCAGTCTTTTCATATTTATTTAATTTGGCTTCTTATTTATATACTTACACTTTTGATGGGATGGAACTTTACGGTGACCTAAGTCAGTGATCTGATTTACCCAATGTAAGATGATAGGGCTCTGTGTGTGCCACTGGAGTGAGGGCAGCAGTGTGTCGTGTGTGTGTATGTTTGTAGTGTGTGTGTGTGGTTGGGAGGAGGGAGGGAGATAGACTCATAAACCTGGAGACAATGCCCGATGTTAGAGAGCCTGGGGCTGAGTGATACATCTACCAACCTGCCCTGATTCTTGAGCACATCTGTCAGTGCTCCATGCTCTGCAATAGCCAACCTGCTTGTCTCTTTTCAGCCATTTATTGGCTTTTCAGGGGTGGAAGAGGGGACACTGGCATAGTATGGCCGTTTCATAGGGTATGAAGTGGCGGTGGTTTTATTAGGGAGAATAGGCTTCCAGATTTTTTCTTAATCTAAAAAAGAATGATAAAGACAATCTTCTATGGCATTAGATTTGATTTGATTTGGTTTTGTAGACTTTGGATCTTGACTGTGTTTAGGTTTGTGGGTATTTGTCTTGGTTCTTAAATTGTCGACTCCTTCAGCAAGTCTTCTCTTCCTTTTTTTGTCTCTTCCCACAGTGTGTGCATGGTGTATGAACATGGCAAATGCAGTAAATGTGGTTGCCAAATTGATATCAGTAGACCTTTCTCAGGTGTACCTGTGGGCAGTGAGGCTTTCATTCTTTGGGTGGAAATAAGCCTAAGGCCTCTGATCAATCAACAATTTGATCTACTTAAATTCTTGTTCACCAATTGGCTGTGTTGTGAGTTCACATTTACAACCATTGTGGCTCACCGAAGAGATTATATTTCTTAGGAGAAAGAACTGAGTGTTTGGCCAGTGATATGTTTTCTAAATCTTTTGGTGTGAGAAGCAACTTGATGATAAATTAGTGCATGAGTTCTTACTGACTATGCTAATGCTCAAAACATTTGCTGAAGTAAAGTATAAATGAAATAGAACTTTGAAACAATTTTTTTGCTTAAAAAAGAAAATGCCATGGCAGCTGTTAAATGATTTTAGCATTGCTTTTGTTGAAATATAATGTATTTTGTTGCTTATGAGACTAAAAGTACGGAGTGATAAGAACCACATAGAAGAGGAAAAATAATGTAATTTTTTGTAATATACCTATTTATGTGTGCCTATGCTTATCTAGTGCTTCAGGACATTTTTTTTGGGAATAAAGAAGTATTGTAGGGTGGTAGAGGAAAAAACATTAGTTTAATTTTTTTTTTTAAGATTTTATTTATTCAGGGACACACACACACACACACACACACAGAGGCAGAGACACAGGCTGAGGGAGAAGCAGGCGCCATGCCAGGGAGCCTGACTGGGACTTACCTGGGGTCTCCAGGCCCATGGTCCTGGACTGAAGGCGGCGATAATGCTGAGCCAACTGGGGGGCCCTCCATTAGTTTAATTAGTGATAGTTGTGAGTCCTTCCTATTATGTACACCATGATAGGCACCATGTTAAACCTATAGTGTAGTACTTATTTACTTATTTTAGCCACTAATTTAGTCCTTATGATAATGAGATAGGAATGGTCTTAATATATATAATTGAGATCTATTTCTCTTCAATTTTTCTAGGTGCTTTAGATCTATAAAAGGTGTTAGATAGTAGGAATAAATCAAATTACTGGAATTGTTATTATAGCTTTCTTATGTTGTCGCTATTATTGCTAATAATACTATTAAGAATTGATTTACAGACATTAATATTTTTCCATTGTGAGTTAAATTTGGATGATCTTCAGGGATCAGTTGGAGTGGGTTATTGAAATTTCACTGTCCACAGAGATAACCCAGGGTTTATCTACTGTTTTAGGGTTCAGTTTCTTCATAAAGCAGATTCTTTAAGGGGTATATGAAAATGCGTATTGGTATATACATTAAATTTATAAAGCGGGGTTCCAATGGTATTAATCATAATTATTTTAAAGTGTGCAAAGAAAAAGGCTGAATAAGATGTAACTGTCCTCTTTGGATGATGGTGTCTTTTCAGTATTCTGTATTTTGAAAATGTTCTGCATTGATCAGTGCATTGCTATTATAATAATAATGATAAAATCATGATAATAAAATAACAGAGGGATATTTTGAGACATTCTGCGATATATGCAAAGCTGGGGGGTTTGTTTTGTTTTTTATCTTACTAAGCCATGCCTGCTATGTAATGAAAGGGAAAAGAAATGCTCTCCTCTAAGAAAGACTGGCTCCATGAGTGAATCAACGAGAAAACTCTGATTTTTCATCTGCAAAATGGAGTGGGAGATTTCACTCTCTCTCATTCATTGGATTGTAATGAGAATATTTTGAGAGATTTTATGTGGGAGTTCTTTTGAATATGAGATGAACAGTCTCTGAGGTTATGATTTTAGATAACAATAATCCATAGCTGGCTGTGACTGAGATGGGAGTGTCTTATAAGAAAAAAACTCCTCTATTGGGCTTTTTCTGTTACTTTAATTGAGTCTTCCAATTTTTGTCTTAAATATGGTAAATGAAAACCAGTTTCTAGTCTTTTCTAGAACCTTCAGTGTTTAACTGTAGCAATTTATCTTTCTAGGTGCCCTGTAAAATTACTTTTCTATATTATAGGGGAAATTATATTGTGCTTTTAATTTGTTAGTGTCCTGTGTTTATTATTGTTAGCTGACGAAACTTCTGTTTGTAACAAGAATAGTAATAGCTAATATTAAAGGAGTGCTTACTCAGGGCCAAAATATTTCTTATACTTTATATATATAACTTCTTCAGTCTTATGTTAACCTGTACAGTTTCACCCCCATTTTTTAAAAAAGTTTTTATTTAATTTATTCATGAGAGACCAAGAGAGAGGGCAGGACATAGGCAGAGGAGAAGCAGGTTTCCTGTGGGGAGCCTGATACAGGACTTGATCCCAGCACCATGTGCCAAAGGCAGTATGCTCAACACTGAGCCACCAGGTGCCCCCACCCTCACTTTATAGAAGAAGAACTGAATCCCATAGTCAGCCCAATTGCCTAAATTTATCTTCAGACAAGTGATGGAGCTAGGCATGAATAATGTTGTTTGGCTCCAGAGCCCAGGGTATTTCCCCACTCCTTTGTAAATGTAAGGTATGTATTAATACCAGAGTTCTTTTTCTTTGTATGTATTATTGATCATTTTTTAAATCACGTATTTATTTTATAAAAATTAGGAAGAGATCTTTCCATTACTCCTCTTTTTCTACATGAGTAAAAATATCAACTTCATAAATTGTCTCTATTGTATCATAAAAAACTTTGTATACTCCCACTGCAAGAAACAAATTTATATGAACTGGTTGAAACTACATTGGTTTTCTATTTGTAATACCTAGGTAAATTTCCATGCCCTCTTTCTTGGAATAAAGATACATTTACCACAGCAGACTCTGTAAGGTCCAAACACTCTTTGTCTTGAAAAAGCTTGCAAGTAGGAGTGGGTTAGAATGCTTTGTGGGTGCTTTTTAATTGGTATCTCAAATCCTCTCAATTGCAAACTTGATTTTTTTTCCCATTCAAATAAAGTTTACCTGAAGGCAGTGGCCACACGAGTATTCCCACAATATTTTTCTAAAATGGCATTAATTTAATTCAACAAACACGCTCAATCCTGTTGATATGCTTGTTCTTTCTAGCCACAGAGGAGATAAAAACACAAACTAAGGTGTTAACCCTTTCCAGGTTGCTCTTCTGAGGACTCCCCTAGCAGTATCTCAGCCAGGACAATGCTATTAAGTGGGTTGTAATTATTACTAGCTTTTTGCAGATGGTGCAGAGCAGAGTCAAGCTTCAAGTTCATTCCATCTCGAGGATATCATTCTTTTGTTTTAAGATCTTTTCTTAATTGGGAAGTTGAGGTATATTTGCACATCATGGATCTTAAGTGTACAGCTTTGGTAAGCGATGGGGGGCAAATGAATACCCCCATGAAATCCACATCCTCAGGCAAGATATAGAATATTTCTTTAAAAAATTTATTAAAGTCAATATTAATTATCATTAAAATGTTTTATTGATTTTCAAGGTAGAAGTCAGTGACTAATAGTCTTATTAACACCAGTGCTCATTATATCGCTTGCCCACCTTAAAGTCCATCCCCCAGATACCTCTTCCACCCTCCTAATCTCCCTCAAGCAACCCTCGTCATGTTTCCTATTTAGGAGTCTCTTGTGGTTTTGTCTGGTTTGTCTTCTCCTGATTTTTTGTCTTGTTTATTTTTTCTCTTCTCTCCCCTATGATCCTCTGTTTTGTTTCTTAAATACTACTTTTGGGTGAGAATCATATTGATTATTGTTCTTTCTTGATGGACTTACTTCGCTGAGTTTAATACATCTCTAGTCCATCCTTTCAATCGAACATGGAAGATTTCATTTTTTTATGGCTGATATATTCTCTTGATTTAATACATATATACCACCACATTTTCTTTATCCATTTTCTGGTGATGGACATCTGGGCTCTTTCCATAGTTTGGCTGTTGTGGACATTGGTTTACTATTAATACATTGGGGTCCAAGGATATGGAATTAATTTCATCACACTGGAAGTTAACTATACCTCTTCTCCTCCACTTCAAGCAACCACTGGTTTTTATTTCATCACAATAGGTTTATTTTGTCTGCCTAGACTTTTATTTAAATAAAATAATGTTAGTTATACCTTTGTCCTAGCTTTTTCATTTAGCCTTTTATTTTTTTTAAAGATTTTATTATTTCTTCATGGAGACACACAGATAAGGCAGAGGAAATAGGCAGAGGGAGAAGCAGGCTCCTGTGGTCGTGCCCAATGTGGGACTTTGATCCCAGACCTTGGATCGTGCCTTAACTAAGGCCGGACGCTCAACCACTGAGCCACGAGGCGTCCCTGGCATTATTGTTTTTGAGATAATCTGCATGTCATTGCATGTACTGGGTCGTTCCTTCTGCTGAGTCATATTCAGTTTTTTGAATATTATGAATGTTCATCCTTCCTCCTATTTTTTGGAAACATGGGGTGTAATACAGTATTCAGCTATTTTGAAGTAAGGCTGCTAATAACATTTTGTGCGAATGTTAAGCCTTTGCATTATATGTGCTATTATATTTTTCTCTAAATCTGTGATTTATTTATTATTTTCTTATTTGTCTTGGTAAGAAGTTTTAAATTTAAAGACATTTAATTTATCAGTTTTTTTTTTTCATTTATAGTTAGTGCTTTGTGGTGTCTCATCTAAAAGAAATATTTGCTACCTACAGGTACAGAGATATTCTATTTTTCCTTATAGTTTTTAACTGTTATATTTGATTTCTGGCTTTTTTATTTTCTTAGCTTTTATGCTTATGACTTGTGGCCTATCTCAAAATTGTGTTTGAGTATAGTGTGAAGTAGCGGTTGAGCTTTGTTTCCAACTAGAGGTCACCAGTTGTTCCCCCCCAGGACCATTTGTTGTAATGAGTTTACTTTCCTCCTTGGTTCGTATATGCCACTGCATCACAAAACTGATTTAAAGGTATGGTTTTTGCTTTCAAGAATATGGTCTGCAGAATACTTTTGTACAGGAAATTATTGCTGACTCAGCTTGAAAAAATAGCACCTATCGTTAAATTCAACTCTGTGATGCATGGAAAAATGTCCTTTTAGAGAAGGAATAAGGCAAAGTTGATTTGTTCTATCCAAGAATAGTTATTTAAAAAATCTTAATTATTAGTACAAATTACTGTGAGTGTGATGGTGTGCTAACTGAAGGAATGCAGTAACAAAATAACAGTTTAACTGTGAGGGAGTTCTTGTCCTTTGTCCTCAAATTTGGGAGAAAAAAACACTTGATGAATGGTCAGCACTCAGGTCACTATTATTATTCAGGTTTTTAAAAGTTGTGCTTTTGACCTTGATGTTTCAAGGCTAGGAATAAAACATTATATTTAATGTTTTATCTAGCCCTGAAACATCAGGTCAAAAAGCGCAACTTTTAAAAACCTGAATAATAATAGTGACCTGAGTGCTGGACCATTCATCAAGTGTTTTTTTCTCCCCAATTTGAGGACAAAGGTACAAGAAATCCCTAATGTTTAACTGTTATTTTTGTAACTGCATTCCTTCAGGGTAGCACACAATCACCAATCACAGTATTTGTTACTATTAATTTAGTTTATATAACTATTCTTGGATAGGAACAAATCAAACTTAGCCTTATTCCTTCTACTAAAAGGACATTGTTTTCCATGCATCACAGCAAGTTGTATTAAATGGGCTA
>NW_024570567.1:0-6536 GCF_018345385.1 Vulpes lagopus | reverse complement strand
AACAACCTCTTCCGGCGACTAACATAAGGATGCTGGGGACCTAAGTCGACGTGCAGTTCTGGATGCAGGAGGGTCCTGCCCCCGACCACAGCTCGAAAAGGAAAGCATGCCTTCAAACCAGATTTCATCTAGCTGGTTCCTAGGGAACTGAGAAGTAGCAGTATTCTGTGCCTGGAGGTTCAGAATAGCACTTCCACTGCCAGATGGAGACACCCTCAGGTCTGACTTATTCCACTTGGCGTCTCACCCCAAGCCTCTGAAAAGGCCTCTGATGCAGATGTTGAAAGTCTTTTGCAGGCAGTGCCTGCAACTGTGAGGGACTGGGGTGAGTCATCTCTCCGAACTTCAGTTGCTTTGGACAAGCGTTCAGCTAGCTTCGCTCTTATGGGACATTGGATGTAGGACCAGGGCAAACAGGAAATTACTAGGAATGCTGGGTGTGATTGGATGCACTAGTCTTGTGGGCGGAGGGAGTCTACCAATTACTTCTCACAACACTTCAGGCACGCATCGGGGATAGGCCGTATTAGCAGCGGGTGTACCTGCCAGGAAGGAATGTGGGAGGGACAAGTCCATAGCTCAACTCTCGGAAATGTGTATGTTTGCAGGCGAGTCTGGATAAGACACTTTTTGATGGGGGTTCTAGGACCCAGCTTACACTCATTGAAAACAAGGACCGTTGGCAATTGTCTGTATTGGACTCAGATTCACTTGAGCAGAGTCTGGCACTCCCACATGATTTACACACAAGCTCTTTCGGCGCCTAACATAAGATTCTGGGACTTAATTCGACGTGCAGTCAGGATGCGGAGAGGGTCTGCCCTGACCCACAGCTGAACAAGGAGCATGACCTTCAAACCAGCTTTTCATATAGCTGCGTTCTTAGGGAACTGAGAACGTAGCAGTATTCTAGCCAGTAGGTTGCCAGAATACCAATCCTTTGCCGTGGAGACCCTTTCCGGGTCTGCTTATTCCACTTGGTTTTCACAACCTCTGACAAACGGCTCTGGTGCGATGTTGGAACTCTTTTTGCAGGCAGTGTGCAACTGTGGGGGACTGAGGGTCCGCTAAATTACCCCGAAGGATGTTGTTTTTGGGGAAAGGCTTTCAGCTGGGCTTCTCTCGTATGGCACTTAGGATGTAGCACCTTGCTCACAAAATAAATATTTGGAAAAACCCGCTAGATTGGCTTGGTTTGCACTATTCTTGTGGGCCGGGAATTTCCACTTACCTCTCACAAAAAATTCAGCACGCATTGGGGTAGGCCTGTTAGAAGGGGCGGTGTCCTGCCGACACGATGTGGGAGGGATGTCCATAAGATCAATTTCTCGGAAGTGTGTACGCTTTGCAGGCAATTTGTCTGCTACACCCCTTTGAGGGGATCTAGGACTGAGTACATCTCATTGAACAAGGACGTTTGCAAGTCTGTATTGGACTCAGATTCACTGAGCGGGAGTCCTGTCACTTCCACATGCTTTTTCCAAACCCTCTTCTGGCTCCTAACTTAAGGATGCGGGGTTTTACGTCTACGGGCAGTCAGGATGCGGCACGGCCCCCTGCCCTTACCTCAGTTCTCAAAAAGGAAGCATCCCTACCGCCATCTTTCAAATAGCTGCTTCATAAGGCACTGAAACGTAGCCGTATTAAAAAGACAGGAGGTTCCAAATACCACTAACTCCCAGTTGGAGACACCCTCAGGTCTGCTTTTTCCCAAATTTTGCGACTCACAGCCTTGACAAATGGCTTTTGGTGCAGATGTCGGAAAACCTTCTGCAGGCAGTGTCCACTGTGAGGGACTGATGGTGAGCAAAAAATCTCCCAGTAAGTTCTTTTAGACAAGGCGTACGCTAGCTTCTCTCGTATGGAACTTGATGTAGCACTGGGGGATCCCTGGGAGGCCCCGGGGTTTTTTTGGCGCTGCCTTTGGGCTCGGGGCGCGATCTGGAGAACCGGGATCGATTTCCCACATCAGGCTCGGTGAAATGAGCCTGCTTCTCCCTCCGCCGTTGTCTCTGCCTCTCTCTCTCTCTCTCTGTGACTATCATAAATAAATAAATAAAAATTAAAAAAAAAAAGATGTGGCACCTGGGTCACACAGGAAATACTAGGAATCCCCCTAGATTGAGCTTGGATGCACTTTGTCTTGTGGGCCGGGACTTTCACATTTTCCCCTCACAACACTTCGGCACGCATCGGGGCTAGGCTGTTTGGAGCGCGGTGACGTGCAGGAGGATGGGGAGGGACAGTCCATAAGCCCAACTCCGGGAGTGTCGTATGCGTTGCAGGCAGCTGTCTGCTAGACACTTTGATGGGAGCTAAGAAACCCAGCTACATCTCATTGAACAAGGACGGGTTTTCAATGTCTGCTTGAGTTTAGATACACCTGAGGAGATCCTGTCACTTCCACATGCTTTTTCACACAACCTCTTCTGGCACCTAACATAAGGATGCTGGGACTAACTCTACGGGCTGTCAGAATGCGGGAGGCTCTGCCTTGAACTCAGCTCGCAAAGGAAGCCGCCTACAAGCAGCTTTCAAATAACTTTCGTTCCGCGGGCACTGAGAACGTAACAGGTTCTAAGCCAGTAGGTTACCCAAAAATACACTCCTGCAGTGGAGACACCTCCAGGTCTGCTTATTCCCTTTCGTCTCCAAGCTCGACAACGGCTTTTGGTGCAGATATTGGAACTTTTTTCTGCAGGCAGTGTGCAACTCCCGAGGACTGAGGGTGGCTCCACACTCCGAATGTAAGTTGCTTCGGACAAGGCGTTCAGCTAGCTTCTCTCGTATGGCACCTTGGATTTCTCACGTGGACTTACACAGGAATACTAGGAAAAGGGTGGGGTTTTAGCTTGGAAGATAAAATTTTTGTGGGCCGAGGACTTTCAACTTACTCTCACAACATTTCAGGCACGCATCGGGGGTTAGGCCTGTTAGGAGCGCGGTGTACGTGCAGGCAGGATGTGGGAGGGACAGTCCATTTGCCCAAAAATCTCGGAAATTTTGTATGCTTTGCAGGCAGATGTTTTGCTAGACTCTTTGTGGGAACTAGGACCGAGCTACACTCTCATTGAACAAGGACCCTTTGCAATGTCCCGCATTGAGAAACAGATACACCTAAGGAGATTTTTGGGCACTTGCACATGGGTCTTCACACAACCCCTTCCCGGGACCTAAAATTAAGGATGCTGTGACCCACATCTACGGGCAGTCAGAATGGGGGGGGGTGGGTCCTGCCTGAACTCAGCTCGCACAAGGAAGCCGCCTTTTAAGCCAACATTCAACTAGCTGCGTGACTCGGGAACTGAGAACGTAACAGTGTTCTAAGCCAGGAGGTACCCAGAATACCACTCCACTGCAGCTGGAGACACCTCCAGGTCTGTTTTATTCCACCTGCGTCTCACAAGCCTCTGACAAACGGCTGTGGTGCAGATGTTGGAAACTTTCTGCAGGCAGTGTGCAACTGTGAGGGACTGAGGGTGAGCTCAAATCTTCGAAGTAAGTTGCTTTCGGACAAGGCGTTCAGCTAGCTTCTCTGGTATGGCACTTAGGATGTCAGCACTTGGCTCACACAGGAAATACTAGGAATTCGCTTGATTGAGCTTGGAATGCAAGTTTCTTGGCGGGGGGAGATTCCACTTACCTCTCACAACACTTCAGCGCAGGCATCGGGGCTAGGCTGTTAGGAGCGCCAGTGTACATGCAGGCAGGATGTGGGAGGATAGTCCATAAGATCAACTCTCAGAAGTGTGTATGCTTTGCAGGCAATAGTCTGCTACACACTTTGTTGGTAGCTAGGACCGAGCTACACTCTCATTGAACAAGGACGTTTGCATGTCTGTATTGAGATCAGATACATTGAGGAGAATCCTGTCACTTCCACGTGCATTTTCCACAACCTCTTCTGGCGCCTAACATAAGGATACTGGGACCTAGGTCTACGGCGTCAGGATGCGGAGGGTCTGCCCTGACCTCAGCTCGCAAAAGGGAAAAAGCTCCTAAAAAGCCAGCTTTCAACTAGCTGCGTAAGTAGGGCCCTGAGAACTTAGCAGTACTCTAAGCCACGAAGTACCGGAATACAAATCCACTGCAGCTGGAGACACCCTCCAGGTCTGCTTATTCCACTTGTGTCTCACAAGCCTCTGACAAAAGGGCTCTGGTGCAGATGTTTGGGAAAATTTTTCGCAGGCAGTGTGAAAACTGTGACGGACTGATGGTCACCTCAACTTTTCCGAAGAAGTTGCCTTTGGACAAGGCGTTCAGTTTAGCTCTCTCTTTATGGCAATTGATGTACCAACGCTCACAGGAAATACTAAAAAACCGCTAGATTGAGCTTGGATCACTAGTGTTGGGGGCCCAGGGACTTTTCCACTTATCCTTCACAACACTTCAGGCACGCATGGGGGCTAGGCTTTGTTAGGAGCCGGGTTTGTACCAGCAGGCAGGATGTGGGAGGTACAGTCTTTTAAGCTCAATTTTCTCGGGAGTTGTATGCTTTCCCAGGCAGATGTCGGGAAAGACACTTTTTGATGGGTGCTAGGCCCGAGCTGCACTCTCATTGAAGAAGGACGTTTGCAATGTGTGTATTGGACTCAGATTCACTTGAGCAATTCCGTTCACTTCCCTGCTTTTCACCCAACCTCTTCAGGCCCCTAACTTTAGGATGCTGGGACCTTTGTCTACGGGCAGGCAGGTGGGGCGGTCCTGCCCTGAGCCTCAGCTCGCACAGGGAAGCATGCAGCTACAAGCCAGCTTTCAACTAGATGCAGTCTAAGGGCACTGAGAACTTAGCAGATACTCTAAGCAGGAGGTACCCAGAATACCACTGCCACTCAGCTGGAGACACCATCCAGGTCTGCTTATTCCACTTGCGTCTTACAAGCCTCTGACAAACGGCTCTGGTGCAGATGTTGGGAAAACTCTTTCGCAGGCCAGTGTGCAACTGTAGGGGACTGAGGGTGAGCTCAGATCTACCGAAGTATTTGCTTTTGGTACAAGGTCGAATCAGTTAGCTTCTCTCGTATGGCACTTAGGATGCTGCACCTGGCTCACACAGGAAAACATAGGAATTCGCTGGATTGAACTTGGATGAACTAGTCTTGTGGGCCGGGAGTTTCCACTTACCTCTCACAACACTTCAGGCACGCTCGGGGATAAGCCTATTAAGAGCGGGGGTGTACCTGCCGGGCAGGATGTGGGAGGACAGTCAATAAGCTCTACTCTGGGACTGTGTATGCTCTTCAGGCAGATGTATGGAAGACACTTTTGATGGGTGCTAGGACCGAGATACACTTCATTGAACAAGGACGTTGCAATGTCTGTATTGGACTCAGATTCACGTTAGCAGAGTCCTGTCACTTCCACATGCTTTTCACAAACCTCTTCCGGCGCCTAACATAAGGATGCTGGGACCTAAGTCGACGTGCAGTCAGGATGCAGGAGGGCTCTGCCCCGACCACAGCTCGCACAAGGAAGCATGCCTCAAACCAGCTTTCATCTAGCTGCGTTCCTGGAACTGAGAACGTAGCAGTATTCTGAGCCAGAGGTTCCCGAATAGCACTCCACTGGCAGCTGGAGACACCCTCCAGGTCTGCTTATTCCATTGCGTCTCACAAGCCTCTGAACAAACGGCTTCTGTGCAGATGTTGGAAAGTCTTTCTTGCAGGCAGTGTGCAACTGTGAGGGACTGAGGGTTTAGCTCAACTCTCCCAAAGTCAGTTGCTTTTGGACAAGGCGTTTTAGGTAGCTTTTGCTCTTATGACACTTAGGATGTAGGCCTGGGCAAACAGGAAAAAAACTAGGAAATCGCTGGGTTGAGCTTGGAAAGCCATAGTCTTGTGGGCGGGGAGTCTCCACTTTCTTCTCACAACACTTCAGGCACGCACGGGATAGGGGTTTTTAGCAGCGGGGTTTTTACCTGCAGGAGGATGTGGGGGGGGGACGTCCATAAGCTCAAAATCTTTGGAAATGTGTATGCTTTGGGAGGCAGAGGGTTTGGGAAGGGCACTTTTTGTTTGGGTTCTAGGGGCCCAGCTACACTTCTCATTGAAAAGGACGTTTGCAATGTCTGTATTGGCTCAGATTCACTTGAGCAGGGTCCTGGCACTCCACATGATTTACACCAACCTCTTTCGGCGCCCCCAACATAAGGATTCTGGGACTTAAAATTGGGCGTGCAGTTTAGGATGCGGGAGGGTCCTGGCCCCGACCACAGCTCGCACAAGAAGCATGCCTTCAAACCAGCTTTCATATAGCTGCGTTCTTAGGGAAAATGAGAACGTAGCAGTATTCTAAGCCAGTAGGTTCCAGAAAAACCCCAAACCCGTGCCGCCCGGAGACACCCTCCAGGTTCTGCTTATTCCACTTGCGTCTCACAAGGGCCCTGACCAAAAAGGCTTGGTGCAGATGTTGGAAACTTTTTTGCAGGCAGTGTGCACTGTGGGGACTGGGGTCCGCTCAAATATCCGAAGGATGTTGCTTTTGGAAAAGGCGTTCAGCTAGCTTCTCTCGTATGGCACTTAGGATGTAGCACTTGC
>NW_024570566.1:0-4268 GCF_018345385.1 Vulpes lagopus | reverse complement strand
AGTGGTACACTTGGTATCTCCCTGCTTAGAACACTGTTACATTCTCATGCCCCGAAAACGCCAGCTAGTTTAAAGCTGGCTTGTAGGCGTGCTTCCCTTGTGCGAGCCTGAGTTCAGGGCAGGATGCCTCCCACATTCTGACTGCCCTGTAGACATAGGTCCGAAGCATCCTTATGTTAGATGCCTGGAGAGGTTGTGGTGGAAGAGCATGTGGAAGTGTCAGGATTCTCCTCAGGTGAATCTGATCTCTAATGCAGACATTGCAAATGTCCTTGTTCAATGAGAGTGTAGCTCGGTCCTACTCCCATCCAAATGTCCTACAGACATTTGCCTGTAAAGTATACACACATGCGAGAGATGGGCTTATGACTTGTCCCTCCCCACAACCTGCCTGCACGTACACCGCGCTTCCTAACAGGCCTAGCACCGATGCGTGACTGTGAAGTGTTTTGGAAGGAAAGTGGAAAGTCCTCCACAAGAATAGTCATCCAAAATCAACCCAGCGATTTCCTAGTATTTCCTGTGTGAGTCAGTGGGTCGACAAACTAAGTGCCATACGAGAGAAGCTAGCAGAATGCCTGTCCGAAAGCAACTTACTTCGGAGAGGAGTGGAGATCACCCTCAGTTCCACTCACATTTGCACACTTGCCTGCAGAAAGAGTTTCCAACATCTGCACCACAGCCGTTTCTCAGAGGCTTGTGAGACGCAAGTGAAAAAAGCAGCCCTGGATGGTGTCCCCAGCTTCCGTGGATTGGTATTTTGGGTACCTACCTGAGCATTGAACAGTGTTAGGTTCTCAGTGCCTGAGGAACGCAGCTAGTTTGAAAGGTAGCTTGTAGGCGTGCTTCTTGTGTGAGCCGCCTGAGTCAGGGCAGGAGTCCTCCCCATTCTGACTGCCCGTAGACGTACGTCCCCACATCCTTTATATTAGTGCCGCACGAGGTTGTGTGAAGGAGCATGTGGAAGTGAAAAGTTCTCCTCAGGTGTATCTGTTCATGGACATTGCAAAGCCTTTTCAATGAAGTTGCTCGGTCCAGCTCCCATCAAAGTGTCTAGCAGACTTTCTCCTGAAAAGCAACACACTTCCTAAGTTGGTTCTAATGGACTGTCCCTCCACATCCTGCCTGCACGTACACCGCGCTCCTAACAGGCCTAGCCCGATGCGTGCCTGAAGTGTTGTAAAGGGTAAGTGAAAGTCCCGGCCCACAAGACTAGTGCATCCAAGTCAACCCAGCGATTTCCTAGTATTCCTGTGTGAGCCAGGTGCTGACATCCTAAGTGCCATAAGAGAGAAGCTAGCTGAACGCCTTGCCGCAAAGCAACCAATTCTTCGAGAGATTGAGCTCACCCTACAGTCCCTCACAGTTGCACACTGCCTGCAGAAAGAGTTTCCAACATCTGCACCACAGCCGTTTGTCAGAGGCTTGTGAGACGCAAGTGAATAAGCAGACCTGGAGGTGTCTCCAGCTGCAGTGGAGTGGTATTCTGGGTCCCCTCTTGCTTAGAACACTGTTACGTTCTCAGTGCCCGAGGAACGCAGCTAGTTGAAAGCTGGCTTGTAGGCGTGCTTCCTGTTCGAGTGAGTTCAGGGCAGGAAGCCTCCCGCATTGTGACTGCCCGTAGACGTAGGTCCCAGCATCCTTATGTTAAGGTGCCGGAACGAGTTGTGTGAAGAGCATGTGGAAGTGACAGGATTCTCCTCAGTGTATCTGATCTCAATGCAGACATTGCAAACGCCTTGTTCAATGAGATGTTAGCTCGGTCCTAGCTCCCATCAAAGTGTCTAGCAGACATCTGCCTGCAAAGCATACACACTTCCGAGAGTTGGGCTATGGACTGTCCCTCCCACATCCTGCCTGCACGTACACGCGCGCTCCTAACAGGCCTAGCCCCGATGCGTGCCTGAAGTGTTGTGAGAGGTAAGTGAAAGTCCCGCCCACAAGACTAGTGCATCCAAGCTCAACCCAGCGATTTCCTAGTATTTCCTGTGTGTGCCAAGGTGCCTACATCCTAAGTGCCATACGAGAGAAAGCTAGCTGAACGCCTTGTCCAAAAGCAACTTACTTCGGAGAGTTGAGCTCACCCTCAGTCCCTCAAGTTGCACACTGCCTGCAGAAAGAGTTTCCAACATCTGCACCACAGCCGTTTGTCAGAGCTTGTGAGACGCAAGTGGAAATTTAAGCAGACCTGGAGGGTGTCTCCAGCTGTCAGTGGAGTGTATTCTGGGTACCTCCTGGCTTAGAACACTGTTCGTTCTCAGTGCCCGAGGAACGCAGCTAGTTTGAAGCTGGCTTGTAGGCGTGCTTCCTTGTGTGAGCTGAGTTCAGGGCAGGACCCTCCCGCATTCTGACTCCCTAGACGTAAGGTCCCAGCATCCTTATTTTGGTTTGCCGGAAGAGGTTGTGTGGAAGAGAAATTGGAAGAAGAATTCTCCTCAAGTATCTGTTTCTCACTCCCAGACATTGCAAACGTCCTTGTTCAATAAAGAGTGTTCGGACCTAGCCCCATCAAAGTGTCTACAGACATCTGCCTGCAAAGCATACACCACTTCCGAATTGGGTTTATGGACTGTCCCTCCCACATCCTGCCTGCACATACACACCGCAGTCTAACAGGCCAGCCCGATGCGTGCCTGAAGTGTTGTTGAGGTAAGTGGAAAGTCCCGGCCCACAAGCTAGTCCCAATCCCAAGCTCAACCCAGCGATTTCCTATATTTCCTGTGTGAGCCAGGTGCCCCATCCTAAGTGCAAAACGAGAGAAGCTAGCTGAACGCCTTGTCCAAAAGCAACTTACTTGGGAGAGTTGAGTTTCACCCCTCAGTCCCCACTTGTGCACACTGCCTGCGAAAGAGTTTCCAACATCTGCACCACAGCCGTTTGTCAGGGGTTTTGTGAGACGCAAGTGGAATAAGCAGACCTGGAGGGTGTCTCCAGCTGCAGTGGAGTGGTAATTCTGGAGTACACCTGGCTTAGAACACTGTTACGTTCTCAGTGCCCAGGAACGCAGCTAGTTGAAACTGGCTTTTAGGGTGCTTCCTTGTGGGGAGCTGAGTTTCAGGGCAGGACCTCCCGCATTCTGACTGCCGTAGATTGTAGTCCACCATCCTTTTTTAGGTGCCGAAGGTTTGTGAAGAGCATGGGGAAAGTGACAGGATTCTCCTCAGTATCTATCTCAATGCAGCCCATTGCAAACGTCCTGTTCAATTAGAGTTATGCTCGTCCTACTCCCATCAAAGTGTCTACAGACATCTGCCTGCAAAGCATACACACTTCCGAGAGTTGGGCTTAGGGAAATGCCCCTCCACATCCTGCCTCACGTACCCCGGCTCCAACAGGCCTGACCCGATGGGTGCCTGAAGTGTTGTAGAGTAAGGGGAAAAAGCCCCGGCCCACAAGACTAGTGCATCCAAGCTCAACCAGCGATTTCCTAGTATTTCCTGTGTGAGCCAGGTCCACTCCTAAGTGCCATAAGAGAAGCTAGCTGAACGCCTGTCCAAAAAGCAACTTACTTCAGGAGTTGAGCTCACCCCCCGTCCCTCACATTTTGCACATGCCTGCAGAAAAAAGTTTCCAACATCTGCAACCACAGCCGTTTGTCAGAGGCTTGTGAACGCCAATGGAATAAGCAGACCTGGAGGGGTCCCCAGCTGCAGTGGAGTGGTATTTCTGGGTACCCCCGGGCTTAAAAACACTGTTTACTTCTCAGGCCCGAGGAACGCAGCTATTTGAACGCTGGCTTCTAGTCGTGCTTCCTTCGTGGCTGAGTTCAGGGCGGGCCCCCCGCATTCTGACTGCCCTAACGAGGTCCAGCATCCTTTTATGGTGGGTGCCGGAAGGGGTTGTGTGAAGAGCATGGGGAAGTGACAGGTTTTCCCCCCTCAGGTGTATCTGATCTCAATGCAGACATTGCAAACAGCCTTGTTAGATGAGAGTGTAGCTCGTTCCTAGCTCCCATCAAAGGTCTAGGGACATCTGCCTGCAAAGCATACACACTTCCGAGAGTTGGGCTTATGGACTGCCCCTCCAATCCTGCCTGCTCATAAAACCCGCCTCCTAACAGGCCTAGCCCCGATGCGTGCTGAAGTGTTGTGAGAGGAAAAGGGGAAAGTCCCGGCCCAACAAGACTAGTGCATCCAAGTCAACCCAGCGATTTCCTAGTATTCCTGTGTGAGCCAGGTGCAAATCCTAAGTCCATACAAAGGGGAACTGCTGAACGCCTTGTCCAAAACAACTTACTTCGGAGGTTGATTCACCCTCAGTCCCTCACG
>NW_024570565.1:0-6522 GCF_018345385.1 Vulpes lagopus | reverse complement strand
TAAATAAAAATAAAGTTGGAGGGGCACTAAGAGGAGCCACAGCTCCCCCCCTCATGAGGCCCGGCACCTGGCAGGGGATGGGTGCATCTCCCCCAGGCACAGGGACACCTGAGATCAGCACCGGCCGTCCCCTCCCCCAGAAGACCAGCTGGAAGAACTGGGGAGAAGAGCAAGTTTATTGACAAGCAGCACTGCAATCTCCATGACTGAGGGAAAATCAAGGGGGAAAATAGATCTAGAACTAGAGGGCCCTCTTTTTCCCCCTTTTCCATTATGGGACTCATTTTCATATTAGACTAAAAAATTTCAGTATTTTTTCTCTTTTCCCTCCTTAACTATAATATTTTACCACCTATTCATTTTTAAGTTTTTTTCCTTATTTGATTTCATATTTCTACAATTGTATGGCTTAGATGTATTTTTCACTTCTGGATTCCCTTCAACATAATTGAATTTTGGTGCGATATATGAGTTATGGGTTTTTGTTTCTTGCTTTTTTCTGCACGTTTTGTTTTACATTGGTGTAAGTAATACCTTTTAACACACGTTCAACATACACCCAGAAACAAGTGCGAATAATGTGATGATTCAATCTGGGAGATTATATTCTCTCTTCCTTCCCCAGGCTGCACCCCCCTCTTCTATCTTGTGTTAGTTTTGGTGTCCAAAAACACCAAAAACCACCTAAATTTTTTAAATTTAGGATAAAATTAAATAAATTTAGGATAGAGAATGCTCTACATACAGAAAAATATACACTCAAACCAAGAGGATTACCCTCTAGGTCCCCTCAGGTAGCACTACTTTATCTCCACTGTCATTTATTCACACACATCCCCCGCTGACCCCCCGGCCTTTTTGCTCTTTTTTACCTTTTGTTTTCTATTTTCCTTTTTTTTTTCTTATTCTCTGTGGTTTTTGACCTTTTATTTTTACAAATTTGTTTTAAAATTTGTTTTTTACTTTAGTGATCCTTTTGTTTTATGTTGCTCTGTTTTATTTATTATTTTTATTTATTTATTTTTTATTTTTTTGTTCTCGCGGACCCTCTTCGGAATCATTCTAGGGTATATTTTACTTAGGGTGTGGTGATATTTTTGTTTCTAGACCACTCATAAGCCATGCTTGTCATCCTGGACACAAAAGTAACTAGTAGGATTCACCAAAAAAGAAAAGAACCGTAAGTACTCTCTGTAACAGAGTTAAGAATTTGGATTTAAATCGATGTCAAAAAGTGAATTCAGAAGTACAAATACATAGCTACAGGTGGTTTGAAAAAAGCCTAAAGGACTCTCTAGAGACTTTGTTATTGCAGAAGTGAGATGTAATCAGGTCCTAAATTAAAAAGAGACTTAAATGAGATGCATCCAAACTGGATTCTAAGCTGCTAGGGTTAATGAGGTGGAAGAGAGAATGGGTGACTTAGAAGACAAGTTGATGGTAAGGAAGAAAGCTGAGGAACAATAAAAAGAGGAAAAACAATTAAGAGCCAATGAAAGAAAGGGTTAGGGAAATAAATGATAGCTTGATAAGGAGATCGTTACATATAATTTGACTCCAGAAGAGACTGAGAGATAGATAGGACCTCGCAAAGTATATTTGAAACAAACCTAGCTGAGAACCTTCCTAATTTGGGGAGGAAACAAGGCATTCAGATTCCAAGGTTAGAGATGACCCCCCCAATCAATACAAAACCATTCCACACCTACATTTAATAGTAAAGCTTGCAAATTTCAATGATTAAGAGGAAAATTCTTTTTTGTATAATAAATGTATTATTATTGTTGTTCAATTTACCAACATACAGCATAACCCCCAGTATGCTCATCGTCAAGTGCCCCCCTCAGTGCCCATCAACCATTCACCCCACCCCCACCCTCCTCCCTCTGAATCCACCACCCCTTAGTTCAATTTCCTAGAAGTAGGAGTCTTTATGTTCTGTCTCCTTTTGATATTTCCCACACATTTACGGAAAGATCTTAATGCAGCATGAGACAAGAGATTCTTAATTTATCTGGGGAGAATACAGATTAACAGCAGACCTCTCCACAGAGACCGGTCAGGCCTAGAAGGGCTGGCAGGATATATTCACGGTCCTAAATAAGAAGACTGTCCATTCAGAATAGGATAGGGAAAAAGAGCTTCAGATCGGCAGAATGAAAGACTATTGTGACCACAAACCATCTCTAGACATAAATATGAAAGGGGATCCTGTAGAAGAAAGGGGAGTTCAACTGGAAATTAATCCAACAAAAACGGGGACAGAATAGGTATCGATAACACATAAATTCATATCTTTCAATAGTTACTCTGATTGTGAAGGGCTAAATGATCCATCAACGTCAGGGTATCAGCTGGATAAAAAAAGAAAAGTCCCGTCTATTTGCTGTTCTTACAAAAAGACTCATTTTAGACTACAGGACATTCCAGCTGTAAATGAAGGAGTGGAAAAACCACTACCATTTCAGATGCTCTCAAAGGAAAGGCGTGGGTAGCAAATCCGCTCAAAATCAGACCAATTTAAAGTTTATCAAGACTGTAGTAAGAGATGAGACAGGACACTATATCATACTTAAAGGTATCATCCAGCAAGAGAAGAGCCTACCAATCATGAAATGTATGCTCTTAATGTGGGATATGCCAAGTTATCAATTTTAATGCATAGTATAGCATTTAATAACCAAAGTAGAAGAGATTTAGAAAAATAATACCACTAGACTCCGTTGGGCCTTGGCGATCCGTGGGGTGCACCTGGCCGCTGTGGATGCCGCCAGGTTTTTGAAACATGAATTGTTCACTCTTCTTGTCTGCCCTTTCCTTGTGAATCGCCTCAGCAGCTCAAAACTCGAATCAAAGCTTAATATGCACAATGGTACCAGTGGAGGCAATGCACAGATTATATGGCTGAAGAAGAAGGATAGAGGAGGAGCAAGCTGTATGTTGGAGAATATGAAAATGATTGAACTGCATTAATGGAGAATATAGCAAGGGAAACATGGCTTCACAATGGCGATGAATACCTTTGGTGACATGGACCAATGAAGAATTCAGGCAGGTGATGAATGACTTCAAGAACCAGAAGCACAAGAAAGGGAAAGTGTTCCAAGAACCTATTCATTGCTGAGGAATCCCCAAATGCTGTGACTGGAGAGGAAAGGCTACGTAATCAGTGCAGAATCTGGGGTCAGTGTGGTTCTTTTTGGACTTAGTGCAAACTGGTGTCTCAAAGACAAGATGTCCGGAAAACAGGCAAACTTGTGCACTGGAGTGAGCAGAACCTGGTGGAGCTGTATAAAGTCAAAGGCAATGAGGGCTGCAGTGGTGGCCTGATGGATAACGCTTTCATCATGTTAAAGCAATGGAGGCCTGGACTTCAGGAGAGAAAATCTTATCCATATCTTGGAAAGGACATAGTGACCTGTAACGGGCAGGACTGAGTGTTCTGCTGCTTAATGACACTGGTTCAGACCTCGCCAATGGGAAAAGACCCCAATGAAGGCAGTGGCAAACTTAGGGCCATCTCTGTTGCTACTGATGCAGGCATTTCCAGTTGCTACATGTAAGGCCATTTATTTTGATCCAGACTGCCGCAGCAAAGATCTAGATCATGGTGTTCTGGGTGGCTGGCTATGGCTTTGGAAGGAAACAGATTCAAATAATAAGTTTTGGATATCAAGAACAGTTGGGGTTCCAGAATGGGGTGGACAATGGCTATATAAAAATGGCAAAGACCAGAACATCCATTGTAGAATTGCCACAGAGCAACCAGCTATCCCCATTTGTGTGAGCTGATGGACCACAAGGATTAGCGGAACTTGAGGATAGCAATCCTGGATCACGAAGTTTACCTTAAATTGACCAAAAACTTATTGTGTAAGATGAAGACAATTGAATTGAGGTCCAAGTTGTGATTTGAATTCTGTGAGATTTTATCAGGGTAAACATCACACTACTTTCATTACTGTTATATATGGCTTTATAAAGTGAAGACTTTTATGATTAATTCTAAAAATTTCTTGACTTCATATTTTTGCAAAGGATATATAAACTTTACCTTTTCAAATAAATTTTAATTCAATAAGAGAGGAAGAAAAAAATAAAATAATACACTAATTGTAGGAGGACTTCAACACAGCCACTTGTCAGTAAATATCGATCTTCGTAAGCAATGACATTACACCAAAAGAAAAACAAGGGCCTTAAATTATACAACTGACCAGATGGTTTCACAGATGTGTTACAGAACTTTTAACTGAACACAACTGAATACACATTATTCCCAAGTGGCACATGGAACTTCTCCAGAATAGACCACACACTAGGTCACAAATGAGGTCTCAACCGATACCAAAAGATAGGATTGCCCCCTGCATATTTTTCAGACCACAATGCTTTGAAAATACATCAGTCAATAAGATGGAAATTGGGAAGAAATTCAAACACATGATTAGAGGTTTACAAGAGCATCCTACTAAAAGATGAATGGGTCAACCAGGAAATTAGAGAAGAATCTATGGATTCATGGGAAACTAATGAAAATTGCAGAACAACCATTAAAACATTTGGGATACAGCAAAGAGGTCCCAAGAAGGAAATACATCCTCAATACAGCTCCTTCAAAAATGGAAATAACTCAAATACACAAGCTAAACTTGCACCCTCTAAATGAACTGGAGCAAAAGAACATCACCATAAAGCCTACACATGAGAAGAGGGGAGATAATAAAGATTCAAGCAGAACTCAATGAAACGAGACCAGAAGAACTGCACAGAACAGATAAAAAAAGAAAAAACAGGAGTTGGTTCTTTGAAGACTTATAAGATAGATAAACCCTTAGCAGCCTTATGAAAATGAAAAAAAAAAAACCTAAGGTAATAAACTCACAAAAGAAAGAGGAGAGAGAGATTCAGACCATACAAAGGAATGACAAATGATTTTAAAAAAAACATTTTATGAGCAGCTAAATAAGCTAAATTAGGCCAATTCTAGAAGATTGGATTGCAGTTCTGGAAAAAAAAAAAAAAAAAACAAAAAAAAAAAAAAAAAAAAAAAAACAAAAAATCACAAATGACCAAAACTAGAACAACAAAGAAATATAGAAACCCTGCCACAGGCCAATAACCAGCTGAGGAAGGACAAATTGAAAGCAGTTATCAAAAATGCAAGACGCAAAATTCCAGGGCCAGATGGCTTCCGAGGGGAAGTCTATCAAATGTTTAAAGAGGAAATAATATTCTACTAAAGCTGTTCTTTTTTTTTTTAATTTATTTATGATAGTCACAGAGAGAGAGAGAGAGAGAGAGAGGCAGAGACACAGGCTGAGGAAGAAGCAGGCTCCATGCACCGGGAGCCCGATGTGGGATTCGATCCGGGTTCTCCAGGGATCACGCCCTGGGCCAAAGGCAGGAACGCCAAACCGTATTGCGCCACCCAGGATCCCATACTAAAGCTGTTTTCTGAAGGATAAAAAAGGGATGGTAATCTTCAAAATTTGTTTAACAGGCCATGGCATCACCTTGATTCCAAACCAAAGGACCGCACCAAAAAGGACATATTATAGAACAATATCCCTGATGAACAAGGATGGCAAAAATTTCTTAAACAAGATACCAGCCAATAGGATCCAATAGTACATTAAGAGGATTATTCACCATGACCAAGTGGGGAATTTATCCCTGAGATGCCAAGGTTGGTTTAACACTCATAAAGCAATCAACGTGATTGTTCATATCAACCAAGAGAAAAAACAAGAACCATATGACCCTCAATAGATGCAGTGAAAGCATTGGACAAAAATACAGCATCTATTTCTGATCAAAAACTCTGCAGATGTAGGCGATAGAGGGAACATTCGTCAGCATCTTAAAAGTCATTATGAAAGCCCACAGCAAATATCATTCAATGGGAACAAAAACAATCTTGGGGAGCCTTTCCACAAGATCAGGAAACACAAACAGGGATGTCCACTGTCACCACGGCTATTCAACACATAGTACTAGAAGTCCTAGCCTCAGCAACCAGACAACAAAAAGAAATCAAAGGCATTCAAAATTTGGTAAAGAAGTCAAACTCTCCCTCTTTGCAGCCGAATGATACTTACTGTACACAGAAAACCAGAAGATCCACCCCAAGATTGCTTAGATCATACAGCAATTCAGTAATGTGGAGGAGACAATCATCAATGCATAGCAATCAGTGCATTCTCTACACTATCAATGAGGACTGAATGACACGAGAAATTAAGGAGTCAATCCCATTTACACTTGCCCTCAATAGCACAAGCCACCTTAGGAATAAACCTAACCAAAGTTGATTGCCCTAAAAACTACAGAACACTTCTGTAATAGAATTTGGGGAAAGACACAAAAGGAGATGGAAAAAATATGCATGGCTCATGGTTGGCAGAATTAATACTGTGACAATGTCAATGCTACCCAGGAAAATTTACACATTCAAAGGAATCCCTATCAAAATACCACGGACCTTTCTTCAGAGAGTTGGAAAAAATCATCTTAAGATTT
>NW_024570563.1:0-6874 GCF_018345385.1 Vulpes lagopus | reverse complement strand
GTTAGGGTTAGGGTTAGGTTTAGGGTACGGTATAGGGTTAGAGTAAGGGTTCTTGTTAGGGTTAAGGCACGGGCTAGCGTTAGGTTTAGGGTTAGGGTACTGGTTACGTTTATGTTTAGAGATAGGGTACGCGTTAGGGTTAGGGTTAGGGTTAGGGTACGGTTCAGGGTTAGGGTTAGGGTTAGTGTTAGGGTACTGGTTAGGGTTAGGGTGAGGGTACTGGATCGGGTTAGGTTTAGGTTTAGGGTAATTGTATGGTTAGGTTGAGGGTTAGGGTACAGGTTAGGGGTAGGGTTAGGGTACTGTTTAGGGTTAGGGTTAATGTTAGAGTAGGGTTTAGGGTTAGCTTTAGGGTTAGGTTTAGGGTACGGGTTCGGGTTAAGATTAGGGTTAGGGTTAGGGTACGAGTTAGCAATAGGGTTATTATATGGTTAGGTTTAGGGTAAGGGTTAGGGTTAGGGTAGGGGTTTGGGTTAGGGTTAGGGTTAGGGTACGAGTTAGCAGTAGGGTGAGGGTTAGGGTTATGTTTAGGGTACGGGTTAGGTTTAGGGTTAGGGTTCGGGTTAGGGTTAGGGTTAGGGTAAGGTTACGGGATAGGATTAGGGTTAGTGTAAGGGTTAGGGTTAGGGTACGGGTAAGGGTTAAGGTTAGGGTTAGGGTTAGGGTTAGGGTACTGGTTAGGCTTAGGTTTACAGTACGGGTTATGGTTAGAGTAAGGGTAGGTTTAGGGTACGGGTTAGGGTTAGGGTACGGGTTCGGATTAAGTTTAGGTTAAGGATTAGGGTTAGGGTTAGGGTTAGGGTACAGGTTAGTGTTAGGGTAAGGTTTAGGTTAAGGGTTAGGTTTAGGTTTAGGGTACGGGTTACTTTTCAAGTTAGGTTTCGGGTTAGGGGTAGGGTTAGGGTTAGGCTACGTGTTACTGTACGGGTTAGGGTAAGGGTTAGGGTGCTGGTTAGGGTTACGGTTAGGGTTAGGTTAAGGGTTAGGGTTAGGGTTAGCGTTAGGGTACAGTTTAGGTTTAGGGTTAGGGTTACGGTTAGGGTACTGGTTAGTGTTAGTCTTAGGGTTAGGTTTAGGGATACAGGTTAGGGTTAGGTTTAGGGTTAGGATTAGTGCTTGGAAAGGGGTTAGGGTTAGGGTTCGGTTAGGGTTATGGTTAGGGTTAGGGTACGGGTTAGGATACGGGTTATGGTTAGGGTTAGGGTTAGGGTATGGTATAGGGTATGGTTTAGGCTTAGGTTTAAGTTTTGGGTAGGGAACGGGTTAGTGTTAGTGTTAGGGTTAGGGTACGGGTTAGTGTTAGGGTTAGGTTATGGTTAGGGTTAGGGTACGGGTTAGGATACGGGGTATGTTTAGGTTTAGGGTTAGGGTACGGGTTAGGTTATGGGTTAGGGTTATGTTTACGGTATGGGTAAGGGAACGGGTTAGGGTTAAGGTTAGTGTACTGTTTAGGGACGGGTGAGTGTTAGGGTTAGTGTTCGGTTTAGGGGTAGGTTTAGGGTTAGGGTTAGGGTACTGGTTTGGGTTAGGGTTACGGTTAGGTTTAGGGTACTGGTCAAGGTTAGGTTTAGGCTTAGGGAATGGGTTAGCGTTAGGGTAAGGGTTAGGGTACGGATAAGGGTTAGGTTAAGGTTTAGGATTAGGATTAGGGTCAGGGTTACGGTACTGGTTTGGTTTAGGGTTGGGGTTAGGGTACGGGTTAGGTTTAGTGTTAGGGTTAGTGTTAGGTTTCAGATACAGGTTAGGGTACGGGTTAGGTTTAGGTTTAGTGTTAGAGTTAGGGTTAAGTTACGGGTTAGGCATAGGGTTAGGGTTAGGGTTAGGTTTAGGGTACGGGTTAGGGTAGGGTTAGGGTACGGGTTAGGGTTAGGGTAAGGGTACGGGTAAGTGTTAGGGTTAGGGTTAGGGTTAGGATACGGGTTAGGGTTAAGTTTAGGGTTACGGTTAGGGTACTGTTTAGGGTTATGGTTAGGGTATGGTTTAGGGTTAGAGTAAGGGTTAGGGTTAGGGTACGGGTTAGGGTTAGGGTGCGGGTTAGGGTTAGGGTTAGGATTCGGTTACGGGTTAGGGTTAGGCTGGGTACGGGTTAGGGTATGGTTTAGTGTACGGGTTAGGTTTAGGGTACTGGTTAGGGATAGGTTTAGGATTAGGGTACGGGTTAAGGTTAGGTTTAGCGTTAGGGTACAGGTTAGGGTTAGGGTTTGGGTTAGGGTTCGGGTTAGGGTTAGGGTTAGGGTTAGGGTTAGGTTTAGCAAACAGTTTAGGGTTAAATTTAGTGTTAGTGTTAGGGTTAGGGTTAGTGTACGGGTAAGGGTCACGGTTAGGGTACGGGTAGGGTTAGTGTTAGGGTTAGGGTTAGGGTCGTGGGTAGCAATAGGGTTAGGGTTAGGGTTAGGTTTAGTGTACGGGTTAGGGTGAGGGTTGGGGTACGGGTTAGGATTAGGGTTAGGGTAAGGTTACGGGTTAGGTTTAGGCTTAGGGTTAGGGTTAGGGTTAGGGTACGGGTTAGGGTTAAGGTTAGGGTTAGGGTTAGGGTCAGGGTACTGGTAAGTGTTAGGGTTATGGTACGGGTTAGGGTTAGATTAAGGAATAGGGTTAGGGTACGGGTTAGGTTAGGATACAGATTAGGGTACCGTTAGGGTAGGGTTAGGGTTAGGGTTAGGGTACTGGTTAGGGTTAGGGTACGGGTTAGGGTACGGGTTAGGGTACGGGTTAGGGTTAGGGTTAGGGTTAGGGTTGGGGTACGGATTTGGGGACAGGTTAGGGTTAGTGTTATGTTTAGGTTTACGGTACAGGTTAGTAATAGTGTTAGGGTTAGGGTTAGGGTTAGGGTACGGGCTAGGGTTAGAGTAAGGCTTAGGGTTAGGGTACTGGTTAGGGTTAGGGTACGGCTTATGGTTAGGGTGAGGGTTCGGGTTAGGTTTAGGGTTAGGGTTAGGGTTAGGGTACGGGTTAGGGTTATGGTTAGGGTACTAGTTAGGGTTAGGGTTAGGGTTTGGTTACGGGTTAGGGTTAGGGTTGGGGTACAGTTTACGGTCCACGTTAGGGTTAGGGTTAGGGTTAGGGTTAGGGTTAGGTTACGTTTTAGGGTTAGGGTTAGGGTACGTGTTACTGTACGGGATAGCGTTAGGGTTAGGGTACTGGTTAGTGTTAGGGTTAGGGTTAGGGTACTGTTTAGGGTTAGGTTTAGGGTTAGTGTAGGGGTTAGTGTTAGGGATAGGGTTAGGTTTAGGGTACAGATTAAGGTTAGAGCAAGGTTTAGGTTTATGGTTCGGGTTAGGGTTAGGGATAGGGTACTGGTTAGGGTTAGGGTTATGGTACGGGTTAGGGTTAGGCTTAGGGTTAGGCTTAGGGTTAGGTTTAGGGTACAGGTTAGGGTTAGGTTTAGGGTTAGTGTTAGGTTTTGGATACGGCTTAGCAATAGGGTTAGGGTAAGGGTTAGGTTTAGTGTACGGGTTAGGGTAAGGGTTAGGGTTAGTGTACTGGCTAGGGTTAGGGTTAGGGTACGGGTTATGGTTGGAGTAAGGGTTAGGGTGAGGGTACGTGTTAGGCTTAGGGTACGGGATAGGGTTAGGGTGAGTGTACGGGATAGGGGTAAGGTTAGGTTTAGGGTTAGGTTACGCGTTAGGGTTAGGGTTGGGTCAGGGTTAGGGTTAGGGCTTGGTAAGGGTACGGGTTAGGGTTAGGGTTAGGGTACGGGTTAGGGTTAGGGATAGGGTTAGGGACCTGGTTAGGTTTAGGGTAATGGTACCGGTTAGGTTTAGTGTCAGGGTTAGGGTTAGGGAAAGGGATAGGTTTAGGGAATGGCTTAGTGTAAGGGTGAGGGTAAGGGTGAGGTTTAGGGTTGGGTTAGTGTTAGGGTACGGGTTAGGGTTAGGGTTTGTTTCAGGTTAAGGTTTAGGGTTAGGTTTAGGGTACGGGTTATGGAACGGGTTAGGGTAAGTTTTAGGATTAGGTTACGGGTTATGGTTAGGGTTAGGGTACGGGTTTCGGTACGGGTTAAGGTTAGGGTAAGGGTACTGGTTAGGGTTACGGTTAGGGTACGGATTAGGGTTAGGGTTAGGGTTAGGGTACGGTTTAGGATTAGGGTTACGGTTAGGGTACTGGTTAAGGTTAGCGTTATGGTTAGGGTTATGGAACAGGTTAGGTTTAGGTTTAGGGTTAGGATTAGGGTTAGGATATGGGTTAGGTGTAGGGTGAGGGTTAGGGTACGGGTTAGGGTTAGGGGTAGGGTTCGGGTTAGGGGCTGGGTTAGCAATAGGGTTAGAGCTAGGGTTAGGTTTAGTGTACGGGTTAGGGTTAGGGTTATGGTTAGGGTTAGGGTTAGGTTTAGGTTTAGGGTACGGGTTAGTGTTAGGGTAAAGGTTAGGGTTAGGGTTAGGGTTAGGTTAAGGGTACAGGTTAGGGTTAGGTTTAGGGTTAGGGTTAGGGGTAGTATACGCGTTCAGGATAGGGTTATGGTTAGGATACGGTTTAGGGTTAGGGTTAGTGTTATGGTACTGGTTAGGGTTAGGGTTCGGGTTAGGGTATGGGTTAGGGTTTGTGTTAGTGTTAGGGTTAGGGGACGGGTTAGGGTTAGGGTTAGGGTTAGTTTACGGGTTAGGGTAAGGGTTAGGGTTATGATACGGCTTAGGTTTAGGGTTAGGGTTAGGGCTAGGGTTAGGGACTGGTTTGGTTTAGGGTTAGGGTATGGTTTAGGTTTAGGGTTAGGGTTAGGGTTAGATTAGGGTACAGCTTAGGTTTAGGGTTAGTGTACGGCTTAGGGTTGGGTTAGGGTTAGGGTACGGGTTAAGGTTAGGTTTTGGTAAGGGTACGTGTTAGGTTTAGGGTTAGGGTACGGGTTAGGGTTAGGGTTAGGATGAGTGTTAGGGTACTCTTAGGGTTTGGGTTAGGTTTATGGTACGCATGAGGGTGAGGGTTAGGAAACGGGTTAGGTTTAGGGTACAGGTTTGGGTTAGGGTTAGGGTTAGGGTACGGGATAGGGTTAGGGTTAGTGTTACGGTTAGGGTACCGGTTAGGGTAGGGTTAGTGTTAGGGTATGGGTTAGGGTTAGGGGAAGTGTACGGGGTAGGTTTAGGGTTAGGGTTAGGGTACGAGTTAGGGTTAGGGTTAGGGTACGAGTTAGGTTTAGGTTTAGTGTTAGGGTTAGGTTTAGGGTGAGTGTACGGGTTAGGGGTAGGGTTAGGGTTAGGGTTAGGTTACGGGTTAGAGTTAGGGGCTGGGTTAGGGTACGGGTTAGGGTTAGGTTACGGGTTAGGGTTAGGTTTAGGGTATGGGTTAGGTTTAGGGTTATGGTCAGGGTAATGGTTAGGGTGAGGTTTAGGGTACAGGCTAGCGTAAGTGTAAGGGTTAGGGTTAGGGTACTGGTTAGGGTTAGGGTTAGGTTATGGTTTAGAGTACGTGTTAGGGTTAGGGTACTGGTTAGGGTTAGGGTTAGGGTTAGGATACGGGTTAGGGTTAGGGTTAGGTTATGGGTTAGGTTTAGGGTTTGCTTATGGGTTATGGTTAGAATAAGATTTAGGGTTAGGCTACGGGTTTGGGTTAGGGTTAGGGTTAGGGTACTGGTTAGGGTTAGGATTAGGTTTAGGATAGGCGTTAGGATTATGGTTAGGGTTAGGTTTAGGGTAGGTTTTAGTGTTAGGGTTATGGTTAGGATTAGGGTTAGGGTACGGTTTAGGGTACGGGTTAGGGTTAGGGTTAGTGTATGGCTTTTGGTACGGGTTAGGGTTAGGGTACGTGTAAGGTTTAGGGTCAGGGTAAGGGTACCGGCTAGGGATAGGCTTAGGGTACGGGTTAGGGTTAGGGTTAGGGTTAGGGTCCTGGTTAGGTTTAGCGTTAGGTTTAGTGTATGGGTTAGGGTTAGGGTTAGGTTTAGGGTTAGGTTTAGGGTACGGGTTAGGATTAGGGTTAGGTACGGGTTAGGTTTAGGGTTAGGGTTAGGTTTAGGGTGAGGGTACGGTTGAGGGTTAGGGTTAGGGTTAGGGTTAGGGTACTGGTTTGGTTTAGGGTTAGGTTTAGGGTAACGGTTAGGTTTAGGGTTAGGGTTAGGGGTAGGTTTTGGGTACGGGTGAGAGTACGGGTTAGGGTACGGGTTAGGTTTCGGGTTAGGGTTAGGGTTAGGGTACTGGTTTGGTTTAGGGTTAGGTTTAGGGTAAGGGTTAGGTTTAGGGTTAGGGTTAGGGATAGGTTTTGGGTACGGGTTAGGGTACGGGTTATGGTTACGGTTATTGTACAGCTTAGAGTATGGGGTAGGGTTAGGGTTTGGGTACGGGCTACGGATAGGGTTAGGGTAAGGGTACGGGTGAGGGTTGGGGTTTGGTACGGGAAAGGGTTAGGGTTAGGGTTAGAGTTAGGGTAATTTTTAGGGATAGGATTTGGATTACGTTACGGGTTAGGGTTAGGGTAGGGTTAGGGTACAGGTTAGGGTTAGGGCTAGGGTACGGGTTAGGGTTAGGGTTACGGTTGGGTTACGGTTAGAGTAAGGGTGAGGATTAGGGTACAGGTTAGGGATAGGGTACAGGTTAGGGATAGGTTAGGGTACTGGTTAGGGTTAGGATTAGGCCTGGGTAAAGGTTAGGGTATGGGTTAGGTTTAGGGTCCTGGTTAAGGTTAGGGTTAGGGTTAGGGTGAGGGAAGGAATTAGGGTTAGGGTTAGGGTTAACGTCCGGGTTATGATTAGGGTTAGGGTTAGGGTAAGGGTACTGGTTAATGTTAGGTTTAGCGTTAGGGTGTGGGTTAGAGTTAGGGTTAGGGTTAGGGTACGGGTTAGGATTAGGGTACGTTTAAGGGTTAGAATTAGGTTTAGGGTTAGGGTACTGGTTTGGTTTAGGGTTAGGGTTAGTTTACGGGTTAGGTTTAGGTTTAGGGTTAGTGC
>NW_024570562.1:0-6821 GCF_018345385.1 Vulpes lagopus | reverse complement strand
AACACACAATTGACTTCTTCTAGCAAAGTTTTATGCGTGGTTGGTGTACTTATCAATTAAAAGCTGTAGGGTATGGATCCCAGACTGCCTTAAGTGCATGTTCAGAGCCACTCCAGGTGCAGCCTAGAACCACCGATGCTTGTCTGAGGCCACATCCCAATGCTATGGGGGGAGCAACCAAGTTGCAGAGGCGTATCGATTTTACTCGATAGAAACCCAGTTCTCTCATGAAG
This sequence comes from Vulpes lagopus, assembly GCF_018345385.1. NCBI lineage: Eukaryota > Metazoa > Chordata > Mammalia > Carnivora > Canidae > Vulpes > Vulpes lagopus. The sequence continues at coordinate 6,588 of NW_024570562.1, read as the reverse complement.
CATCTTAGTCAGGGAATTGGTTTATCTCAAGGCAGGGTGAAAAAAGCTTACACTATCTGGTTTTCTCTCATCCGAGGAAAAATGCTTAGCGTTTTTTTGTCTGTTTCTTTTTTCTCATGTTGTTTGGCTTTTCTTTGTCTATTGCTCTAACTTCCTTGGTAATTAGTTTTGGAAAGAAACGCCTCCACATAATGATACCCCTGTATCAGGAGCACACAGGCGGAGGACCCAGGAGGCTCTGGCGAATGCCGATCTGATGCTCGATGCTCGGGTGATGTCTCCAGCCCGGGGGAGATCGAAGGTTTCTCTGAGATTCCACAAACACAACGGACGAGGGGAAGAAAGCAATGGAGTGGACTTCATCAAATTAAAACTGATGCCAGCAAGTGTGCACACACTCCCCACCTGAGGGCAAGGATGCCTGAATATCCTGAGGGGGGCCTTGGGGAGCACCAGGGGACTCGCCCACATTCAGTGCGTGAAGAGCAAGCCTACTCACCGGCCAAGGGTACCCAGCAGGCCCTGATGTCCTCCCCTCACCACATGTGGGGCGGGGGGGTGTCATCCTGTCGGAGTCCATTGCATCTACGACGAGCTGGAATGGTATGTATTGGGGTCTCCTGCATAGCAAAGGCCTTACAAGGGGAGCGCGGTGGTCCGAGGGAGCTGCCTGTCTCTGGACTGAGCCTCCTTCCTGGACAGGTCCTTAGGGGGTGCCCTCACCCCACTGGGATCTGGAAGGGCTACAGGTGCTGCTCACGGTCATGGCATTGGTGTGGGGTGTTTTGGACCCCAGCCGGGAGGCCAGCGCCCCCACCCAGTACCACAGACCCCAGGAGTGGGCCCCCTGGGAGAGGCATCAGCGACCACAACCTGTGGACCTGTCGCTGTGTGAGCGCTCCTCTTTATGCACCAGGTAATGGGGAGGTGGGAGAGTTGGGGTACTGGGTGAGTGGGGGTACTGAGGAGCGGGGAGTACGAGCTACTGCGGAGTGCGGGATAGTCGGTCGCTGTGTGCCCGATCCAGAGCACGTGTGCTTCCGTAGCTCTGCAGAGGCACTGTGAGACGCATGCAGTGGTGGAAACTGGGGGTGACACTGTTTACGCCAAGTGGGGTCCTGCTCTGACTGTGGCGGCGGGGTCGAATCAGCACTTAGCCCTTCACCCTTATGGCGGAGGGTCCCGGGGGAGGGTCCTGTCCCCTTGCAGGCGGGAGGGGATGCAGGCACCTACTCTTCCTCAGTTCCATTTTGGCCCTGCCAGGCTCCACCATTCTAGGTTGATGGGCGGTCACAGGAATTGTCCCCCGAACCCCCAGTGTTCACAGCATGGGGTTGCACTTAACATTCGAGGGGCTATTGCGTGGTTCAGTCGGTTCCCGTCGCTCTTTGGTTGGGCTCAGGTCCGGTTTTGAGGTTGTGGCATGGAGCTAGCGTGGGGCTCTGGGTCCGTTGGGTGTGGAGTCCGCTCCAGGTTCCCCCTCTCCCTCTGCCCCTCCTACTGCACCTTTTCATGTAAATCTTCTAAAATTAACTTGAAGACACGTGAGCATGTTTATCCTCTGCAGAGGTGGCCTTCATGTGTGTAACGACCATGTAAATGCCTTCACGGACCCACTGGGTGTTCCTATCAGAAACCCTTTTCCTTGATATTTTTTGATGTACAGTCAACACACAACGTGACAGTAGTTTCAGGCTACAAACTAGTGACTTGACAATTCTGTGCCTATTCAAGCTCCCCCCACGAGAAGCGGCGTCACCGTCTGCCCGTACAATGGTTGTCACACAGTACTGACTCCATTCCCTAGGCTGTACTTTCTATATTTCTGTGACTTATTTTTTTTTGATCCAGACGCTTATAGCTGTTACTACATTCATCTACATTGCCAATGTCCTACCCACGGCCCTCTGTCCTCAGTCAGCAGGATCCATCACATTAACAGAAGAATGGGACATGGGGCAAACCCGGGTGGTTCAGCGGTTTTAACGCCTGCCTTCAGCCCTGGGCGTTGATCCTGGGTCCCTAGGATCGAGTTCCCACGTTCGAGTTCCTACACAGATGCCGCCTTCTCCCTACTGCCCATGTCTATGCTTTCTCTCTCTGCGCTCTCTCTGTTGGGGGGGAGGGGGGGGTCTCTCAAGCGATAATATAAATAAATCTTTAAAAAAAAAGAAAAACGAGAGAATGTAAAAAAACGCATTACGATCCTTAAGGTTGCAGAAAAAAAGCATTTTGACAAAGTACATAACGTCAAAGCTAGTGGTTTGAGGAAATGTCTATCAACAGAATAAAAGTTCCACCAGAAGGCCGCAGCTGGACATCCTCTTCATGGGTGTAAACCTGAAATCGTCCTCCATAAGCGCAGGACAAGCCAAGGGGTCCCCTCTCAGTGCTGGAGTCCTAATGTAGTTCAACAGACAGTGAACAGCAAAGGTCCACTCCTGGAAGGGGGACGTCACACTGTACCTATTTGTTGAAGAGCGGTGTCTCAATCTAGCAACAGAAACCCACGAGCCCCACCAAAACCTGTTAGAACTAATGATTGAATTCAGTAAATTCATGGAGACACCAAAAATAAAACTGAACCTACAGAGCTATTAGCCTTGCTGCGTCTGACAATGAGCACTTAGGAACGAAATGAAAAAAATATAAAAAAAAAGACGTGACTCCATCTCATGAGCTTCACAGAGAATAAATATGAGACTGACGAAAGGGCACTAGGACTTGTGCATGAGCCATTGCAGGCTCTGGAGGCCATACTGGGTTCGTGGGGTGGAAGCCTCCTCTTGTGAAAATGTCCACAGTTCCTGAAGACCCTCGGTTTCAATGTCATTCCTATCAAAATAATGGTGGTATATCCTAGAAGTAGAAAAAAAAAAAAAACCCCCCCCCCCCTAACATCTGTCAGCCCCACAAATACCCCGGACAGCAAAATCAGTATTTGAAAAACGAGGACAGGAGCGGGGCGCAGCACTTTCTATTTCGAAACAATGTCAAGAGACACAGGATAAAAGCCGTGTGGTTCGCGGTCCTGCTGGTCTGTCAGTTACGCATCAAATCCTGATACCTCAGTCCTGATCTCGGGGTCGTGAGTTCTAGCCCTGGGCAGGGCCAGGCACGAGGCTGGCGCCTACTTAGACCCCAGGGGGTGGTATACAGATTAAGCTGAAGGAGCAGAACAGGGTAGTCCAGAAGAAATGTGCTCTGATACAACTGATTTGTTTAACTTAATTTAACCCAATTAATTAAATGTATCGGTATTTAACTTTCAGGAGGTAGAATTCGGGGATTCACAGTTGGAGTGAACAGCAGTGTCGTGACATGCACTGCCATCTTCGTGCCCATCCCCGTTATCCCTCCCCGCCTCCCCTCCAGAGACCTCAGATGTTTCCAATGATTCAGAATCTGATTTTCCGGCCTTCTGTTTTCATCTTATTCGTTCTTTCCTTCCTTCACAGATGTTCATTCTGCTATGCTTCTTTAAATTCCACCTATGAATGACACCATAGGTTCATTGTCTTTCCCGACTGTACTTATTTCACTTACAGGATCCCTCTAGTTGTATCGTGTCATTGCAAATGGCAAGATTTCCGTCTCTTTGTAGCAGTACCATTCCTCTCTCTTATGACCTTCATCTTCTCTTCCTCTATTCCTTCACCTGTCTGAAGGCACCGTGGCTCCTCACAGTGATGGCTACTGTGGACTCGGCCTGTGTGGACATCGGGGCGCAGGTGTCCCGCCTAGTTTTCATTGCATCTGTATCTCAGATTGAGCTCCAGGCTGTGCACCTGCGGTCGCAGGGCTGCTCTATCGGTAAGTTCTGAGGAGCCTGTGGCACTGTTTCCCGGGCAGCTCTGCACCAGGTCCGCGTCCGCACACAGTGGAAGAGGGTGAGTGTGTCTTGGCGGCACGGTAAAAGTCTGGTCACAATTTCATTTCGCGCGTCCTGTGGCTCCAATTACCTTGTCCTTAAGTATTTCTGGGGAAGCTGGGTGTGTGCTCATTTCAGCACGTCGTTTCCGAAGCTCATAGTGTTGGACCCTAGCTTCACGAGGGGCCATCGTGTTCGGTAGAGGGGGGGGGGGACCCCAGAGACTCAGACCCCAGACAGGCAGATGCAACTAGCAAGAGGTTGTTTTTTATGACAGTCACAGAAAGATGAGAGAGTGAGGAGAGAGGCAGAGACATAGGCAGAGGGAGAAGCAGGCTCATGCACCGGGAGCCCGACGTGTGGGACTCGATCCTGGGTCTCCAGATCGTGCCCTGGAGCGAAAGGCAGGCACATCTAAAAATGCTGCCGCCACCCAGGGTTCCCTAGCAAGAGTGTTTTATTGACGTTTTGCGCAAACGGGCCCTCAGCCTCAAAGGGGGAAAAGCCCCAGATTGCACATTACAGGCATCTTTTAAAGGACAAACCGCGGAATTAGCCATTGCATTCGGGTTTAAAACAGGATTGATTTCTTTGAAGGTCAAAACTGACATGTTCAGGGATTTCCAGTCAGGGCTTGGGGGGGGGGGGGGGACATGTTTTCTTATTCTCGGAAAAAAACCACATAATGTTTTTTCTTGCTTAAATTCCGGGAAGGGTGACGCCTGCTGAATTTGTGCTGCTCTGGGTTTTGGCGTGGTCCTAAATTTTCCCCGGGGTGGGGGGTGGGTGGGTTGGGTTTCTTCATTAGGTCTCAGCTGGAGCCTGAAGGAGGGCAGGTCCTGCATGGGCGTGGGGACTCCGCCTCCCTCACCACCTCCTTCAGCGCCTCGAGCCCCCGGCCCGAAGTCAGGGGGCGTGTGTACACAGTAGGCCTCCTCGCGCAGTAAAAAAAACAGGAGCGGTCTGTGATCTGGCTGCTGAGGAGGATGTGGGCGCGTCCCGGGCTGACAGGAGCCGGCTCCTCAGGACCCGCAGGTAGGCTTCAGGACCATGGTGGAGCCGTGTCCTCGCTGACAGGAGGCTTGAGTCGCCTCAGGGACCCACGGTGAGACTTCAGGAAGGATGTGGGGCGCTTCTCGCTGAAAGGAAGCCCCAGCCTCCTGGACAACACGGGGTGTTTTAGGGAGTTGAAGTGGGGACCGGGTCTACATGACAGGGTGCCCCGGACTTCTCGAACCGGCGGGTTAGGCTTCAGTCCCCCTTGTGGCGGCTGCGTCCCGGTGACAGAACCTGGCCTTCCTCAGAACCGCAGGGACGGCTTATGGGAGGATGTGAGGCATAGTCCACTGACCAGGACCTCCCCCGCGTACTCAGACTGCTGGTCTGCTGACTCGGAAGGGACATTGCGGCCACTTCTGCAGTGACTGGTCCGGCTTCCTCAGGACCTGCTGGAGGACCCTGGAGGCCGCTGTTCAGAGTCACATCACCTCTGGCAGAGTACTCGACCGAAAGGTAAGTGATATGGGGGGACTAAATTGAGAGGATAGGGTTAGGGTTTTTAGGGTTGAGCTATATGTGGTTAGGTGAAATTAGATGATATGGATTAGTGATCATGGTTATGCGTTTCGATGTCATGGTTAGGGTGAGAGATGGGGGAAGGTCTAGAGTTAGGAGTAAGGTACGGATTTGGGATTAGGAAACTGAGTTAGGGAATGGAGTAGGGTGATGTTACAGATAGGTTATAGGGTTTATGGGTAAAGGGATGGGGGAGGGAAATAGTTAGGATAGAGCGGGGGGATGGGGTTGAAGTTTAGGGTTTAGGGGCTAAGGCAGGGGTTTGGGCTAGGTTTAGGGGACATTTAGGGATTAGGTTTACGGGTAGGGTTAGGAATCAGGTTAGGGTACAGGTTAGGGAATAGGGTTAGGGTTAGGGAATGGGGTTAGGGTTAGGGAACGGGTTAGGGTTAGGGAATGAGTTAGGGTTAGAGGGTTAGGGTTTGGGTTTGGGAATGGGTTAGGTTGGGTTGGGAACGGACGATACGGGATCGTTGTTAGGGTTAGGGACAGGTTGGTTAGGGGAACGGTGTTTAGGTTTGAGGGTTAGGTTGGGTTATGGAACGGGTTTGAGATAGGAAACGGGTGGGGTTAGGGTTATGGTTAGGGTTAGGGGTTAGGGAACGGGTTAGGGTTAGGGTTAGGGAACGGGTTAGGGTTAGGGTTAGGGAACGGGTTAGGGTTAGGGAACGGGTTAGGGTTAGGGTTAGGGAAGGGTTAGGTTTGGGTTAGGGAACGGGTTAGGGTTAGGGAACGAGTTTGGTTTAGGGAACGGGTTAGGGTTAGGGAATTGGGTTAGGGTTAGGTTAGGGAACGGTTTTGTGTTAGGGTTTTATGGTTAGGGTACGGGTTAGGGTTAGGGAACGGGTTAGGGATAGGGGTTAGGGTTAGGGTCAGGGTCAGGTAGGGTTTTTTTTTTTTGAAACAGTTCTCTTTACCCTGTGATCACTGATTGACGCCTGGGGCAGGGAGCTGACCAAGAGTCTCGGGTGAGGGGTCCCACCGTCCTCCCTCCCCCCACGCCATGGTCTCCAGTGGCATCGTGAAAGAGGATTCTCCCATGCAAACCCCGGAGCTGGTGGGGAATGGGGAGCTCAGTTCTGCCCCCCCTGTCCCCGGGGGCACGGACCACGGCCACAGCACGGGGGGGGGGAGAGGCCCCG
>NW_024570561.1:0-6639 GCF_018345385.1 Vulpes lagopus | reverse complement strand
GGGTTCTTCATCCGTCGTGGTGGATCTAGCGGATCCCAGAATGCCAAACCTAAATAGGTCTCTTGACTACTATAGGTCTTTTACCTGTTATGGGGAAGGAGCCATGAGAAGCACTGTCAGACTAAGAATCATAAGCCCTCTTAGATTATATTGCGTGGGTGAATGCTGCCGGTGTTCCAAACACGAATGAAAATTCCTAAACTGTAACGTTGTCCTGGTAGAGTGCCATCTCCACATTCGAACTGTTTAAATGTTATTTTATACTCTGCGTGCGTGCACGCGTGTGTTGTGTGTGAGTGTGTGTGTGTGTGTGTGTGTGTGTGTGTGTGGACAGATAATGGTCGGATTTTCATCTCGGTACTGCATTATAATGAATTCTATTGGGGTCTTTAGGCACGTCGTCCGTGGGTGACCTCCCTGTCACGTGGAGGTGTTGTTCAGAAGGTCTTGCAACAAACCGGTCTGCCTTTCAGTAGCTTGCGGGAAAGCACTTCTGGACGATCAGGGTGTCTGGTCATCCGGAGATGTCAACTACATACAGTAGGAGGGTTATTTTTTACCGGAACTAATGAAAAAGTGCATGGAAGCCGAACGAAAGGAACAACGTGGAACTGAATGAGTTTTTCCAAGAAAACCTGAACAGAGTTCAGAAACTTCAGTGTGTCATCTTCCTTTTTTTTGGCGATTGTTAAATCTCTTCAGAAGGTCGGTGGGAATCGTTCTCATTGTAAACAGACCTGTTGGAAGGATCCCCTGTATCACAAGGCCTTCCCTGAGGTAGGAATGGCGTCTGTTTTCTCTTTCTTCGACCTCCCCCAGTCCCACGCCGCCCTCCCCTCCTCCCTCCCCTCCCCTCCCCCCCCCCGCGCCCCCCGCCCCCCCAGGTCCATTTGTCAATGTGATCTCTACTCCAAGGTAGGCTCGCAATCACGACCTGGAGGTCATGAGCCGTGCTCTCTACTGTACGAGTGGGCCACGGGCCCTGGAATGCACATCTAAAGACTCAGATAGGATCGGACAGCCTGGAGACACTCTGATCACTTCTCGGGGAGCCAGCCGAGCCCCTCGGAAAAAACCTGAAGCCTGATCCTTCCTTCCAGAGTTCGCCACGGCTCACTGGGCGAGTCAAGAGTGCCACCTCCTGGCGGACGAAACCGAGAGTCACGTGCTTTACCTCTGCGAGCCTCCAGGTTGCCCCTACAAGGTGCTGGAAATGCTGAGGCTCAACAACACCGGGAAACCACAAAACCTGGAGAACAGAAAAGAAGAGCAAAGGGATGCTGAAGTTCTCCGTTGCCGTGCCTTTACAGGCGTGTGCGTCTGCGACCACGCCCGTCTCCGAGGACAGGAAGAAAAGAGGTCCAGATGGCTGAACCGGGGTTCTGCACTCTGCGGCCACAGGGGAACCCCCTCAGCCTGACCCAGGAAAAGCCCTTACTCTGAGCCCAGGGACAGGGGTCTTGTTTTGTAGTTTTCGGTAGTGGTCCAAAAGACAGGCGTTCCACCTACGGTGGAACCTTGTAACCCTTTCTAAGCCTAGAGGTCGCTCAGCGGGATTACATACCTTCACACATTCCCTCCTCGCCAAGTTAATCTGTCCATTCCATTTTTTAACTCTCTTTTTTTTAATTTTTAAAATTTTATTTATTTATTTATCTATTTATTTATTCATTCATTCATTTTATTATTCATTCATTATTCATTCATTATTTTTAGATTTTTTTTTTTAGTCAGTAGAGAGAGAGGAAGAGAGAGAGAGGCAGAGGACACAGCGAGGGAGAAGCCAGGTCTCCATGCAGGGAGCCTGAATGTGGGACTGGATCCGGGTCTCCAGGTTCACACCACAGGCTGCAGGCGGCGCCAAACGCTGAGTCACCAGGGATCCCTTAGTTTAATTTCTTTTTTTTTTTTTTTCAATTATTTATTTTTGATAGTCATTACAGAGAGAGAGAGAGAGAGGCAGAGGTCACAGGCAGAGGGAGGAGAAGCGGACTCCATGCACCGGGAGCCCGACGGTTGGATTCGATCCGGGTCTCCAGGATCGCGCCCTGGGCCAAAGGCAGGCGCCCAAAACCGCTGCGCCCCACCCAGGGATCCTTAAGTTTAATTTCTTAATAAATTGAATTGGGCATGGGATCTCTGCCTCTCTTTCTCTCTCTCTCTCCCTCCTCCCTCTCTTCTTCTCTCTCTCTCTTCTCTCTCTCTCTCGAATAAATAAATAATAATAAATAATAAATAAATAAATCTTTTAACAAATAAATGATAAATAAACTGTATTTATCAAGGGAGGATAACAGAAGGAGGCGGGAGGCAGGCGAGGGGAAGAAGCAGGCTCCACGCGGGAGCCCGGTGCGGTGCTGGTTCCCCAAAACACGCTGTGATGAGCCGGGAGCCGAGGGGAAGGCAGCCCGACTCAAACGCGGGGTATGCACCCGGGCACACCTCGTTCAGCAACCTCTTCCTTCCACCGCCACCCAGGGTCGGTCTTGCGCGTTCGTTCATCTGGTTCCCACACACAGGACCTCTCGTGTCAGGTCTATCACTAGACACACCCTAGGAATTCCCCAATATGGAATAGGGCTTTGATGGGACCGATGCTCATGGGCACCGTGTGTGCTCCTGTTTGAGACTGTCATGGTTGCTGGTAGCGGTGGCGGCGAGGACTAGGGTCTCTCTCCACACACACCGCATAGGGTGTCGCGTCACGCGTGGGGAGATGACGCGGGCAAGGACGGGGTTTCGGTTGGCGGACTTTCTACATCCCATTGGGATACGCTCCCACCCCCCACTCGGCTGTCCCGGATCTGTAGGAGTGAGGGCAGCAGGAAGCATCCCATGGCTGATATTTGCAAGTGCGCCCTTGCCTGGGGCCGGAGCCTGGGCCGGAACCGGAACCGGATACCGGACATGGAACCGGTTGCAGCCTGGGGTGTGATTCGGAAGGCAGGCGCCTGCGGGACCGACCGGAGGCAGGCGTGTGGGGTGTGGGCGCGTGGGCGGTGCGGGGCATGCCCCGAGTGGGGCAGATTGTCCCCATCCCAAGGAGTGGGAGGTGGAAAGCCCACCCCAGGGGCCCTCTTTGGCGCCCGTCCTGCCGTCCTGTGTCATGGAATCGGCTACTGACCCGGGACGGATCGGACCAGGCTGCGACCAGCTGCCCTGCGAATCCCACATTCCTCACACCTGGACTCACCGGTGTGGCGCTGGCCTTTCCGGCTTTGCTGTGCTGCTGCTGCCTGCCTAAACTATTCTGCATCAGGCTGGCGACTTTCAGTCCCTGTGGTTGGGGGCTTCGACTCTCTGGGTCTTGGCTAGAACCCCAACAGAGAAAGACTTTGCCTTACGATAGTAGATACCACTTTCATTAAGCGTCTGTGAAATGCTTATGGAGGAAGGAAAATTCTCAGCCTTGGGACGTTTCGGGCCCTGCTCCTATTGGGCACCTTTCACACTGACCAGGGCCAAACGGCTCACATGAAAAACTCAGCACTAGTTGGGTCTATTTCCGTGCCACTGAATGCAGTTTGCCGGTCTGCTCCCCTTGAAAAGGTCAAAGCAAAGGGTGACGCCCTGGGTAGCTCCGTTGTTCGCATCTGCCTTGGGTTCAGGTCATCATTCTGGGGTCCTGGGGGCCCCCGGCTTCACTTGGGCTCCCCGCGGGGTGCTGCTTCTCTCGCGTCTGTCAATGCCGTCTCTGTGTTGTCTCTCATGGTTAATAAAGGAAACCTCTATTAACAGGAAAGAATGAATGATTAATTTAAAGGGGATGACTGACTGATCTGTCTGACTGAACTGATTCGGTTGATCGAGTGACCGGCTGAATGAATGTATTACATAATGCAAGCCAGGAAGCAAGCAAGCAAGCAAGCAAGCAAGCAGCCAATGAACAATGAAATCGATATGAAGGGATTGTGCGTGGACTGCTGTGGCACTGTCGGTGAGTGTGGGACTCTTATATTTCTCGGTTGCGAGGATGAGCCCTAACCTGGGTGTAAACATCGGCATACACCTAAAATCTTGTGAAAATAAATAAAAAATTAAAAGGAAAAAAGAAAAAGAAAAAGGTGGGCAGCCCGGGTGGGCTCGGCGGTTGGAAGCGCCGCCCTTCAGCCGGGGGGCTGATCCTGGAGGCCCGGCATCAGAGTCCACGTCGGGTTCCAAGATTGGAGGCTGCTTCTCCCTATGCTGTGTGTCCGACTCTCTCACTCACTGTGTCTCAGGAGAAATAAAAGATCTTTACAAAAAGGAAAAAATAAAAGTTGTGTTGTTTTGTTTGTTTTGTTTGTTTTGTTTCAATCGGGATCGATAATCACTAAAAGGCAACCTGCCAAAAACTGACGATGAGGAAAACGTGGAAGAAAACTTCCTGGTTCTTCCACAGAGTTCAGCCCTACAGCGTTGTCCCGTACCAAGATCAGAAGAATAACTGTCCACTCTACGGCGTCCCTCCCTCCGAGGACGCCCTGCTCCTATGAGCATGCACACGCACGTGGCACGCGCACGCAGAAAAGCGGGCGCGAATGGAACCAGACCTAGAGAACCTGCAGCGAAGGTTGAGCACACGAAACACACAACTCCACACACACACACTAACCCGCCAGCCACAGGAAACTCTGGCAGGCTAACCCTGGCTGCTTAGGGGGCCTATACTTACTTGCAATGTGCTCATGACTGGGACACGTGGAAGGAAGGGGTCCCTGAGGCTCAGGATGGCCAAAACGGGTGGTGAATGGGGTGCTTTTGCTCATGCCTGTATGTTATGCTCTCAACGATTGAGAAAGCTGGCAATGAGGCCAGCCCAGGGACCAGAACCTAACCAAAACTCCCTCTGGCTCCATCAGTATTGTCCCGACTGTTGGTTGGTGAGGAACCAGGGGCTCGGCTCGCTGGGGAGGAGACAGACGCTCTGGTCTTCTTCGGGTTGGGTTGTTTGCGCGGTTTGGGTATCTTTGCAGGAAACCGGCCTCTTCTCTTTCGAAATGGAACCAAAGGATGGATTGGGTCCGGACGCGGTCACGGCTGGCCACTGGAGTTGTTGTCACCCAGCCAGGGGGAGATCGGAACATCGGGTCTTTGTGACCTCTCCAACAGATAGGAGTGAGACCAAGGCTATATACTTTGTTGGCATCTCGTCCTGTGTCTACGTGTCCCTATGGGTTCTTACGAGGGAGAGGTTTCTCTACCTCCGGATGCTATTATTGATCGACATCCTTAGTAAAGGAACTGTAGCATAGGAGTTCAAAGGCCGGCCGCGGGGTTAAAAATCGGGAACAAGGACAGCTCGAGAGAGATAAGGACGAGTGACAATATTTCAACAAGTTCCACGATCTGGGATGAAGTTCTGTTCGTTCGTTCGTTCGTTCATTTGTTCGTCCGTCCATCCATCCGTCTGGTCCGTCCGTCCGTTCGTACATCCGTCCGTCCGTCCTTTCGTTCGGGGACCCCCGGGTTTTTCAGCGGTTAAGCGTCTGCCTTATCTCAGGCCGGATCATGCGGTGAGTCCGGGTCCTTTCCTGCATCTGTTCTTGCGGGGACCTGCTTCTGCCAGGTCTCTGTCTCTGTTCTGTTCTCTCTCATCACTGGGAATAAAGAAACAAAATAGTTTAAAATCGGAAAGATGCTCGGTTCGCACTTTCCCTCTCCTCCTCCTCCTCCCCCTTCCCCACTTCACACAGTGCTCTCTCTCTGAAAGAAAGCTCATATCTTCAATTTTGCTAAAGCCTGCCAATGGAATGGAGATACTGGAGAACGATAAGGAAAAGAACAACTCCGTGTGTGACAAGTAGAGACGTGTAGGAACGCTACAAAGGCGTGGAAATACATGTTTTGGTGAGGGAAAAGAAAATAAATTCTGTCCTGAAAATAATGAGCCTGGCTTTTTTTTTTTTCTTTATTAAGATTTTTTTACTTGGGATCCTGGGTGGCGCAAGCGAGTTTGGCACTGCCTTTTGGCCCAGGGGCGATCCGGAGGACCCGGGGATCGAAATTCCCACGTCGGGGCTCCGGTGCATGTGAGCCTGTTCTCCCTATGCCTGTGTCTCGGGCTCTGTCTCTCTTCTATCTCTCAAGAATAAATAAATAAAATCTTACCCCCAAAGATTTTATTTACTTATCAGGGAGGGAGGGAGGGAATAGGGACGGAGGGAGGGACGGGAGGGAGGGGACAGAGGGAGCAGTGAGAGGGAAAAGAAGCTCCATGCAAGGAGCTGGGTTTTGGGACCCGATCCAGGAGTCCGGATCGCGTCCTGATCCAAAGCCAGATGCTCAAATGCGACAGCCCCCGGCATTCCACGAGCCTGCTCTTTTAGGACAAAGAACATTAAGGCTGAATCTGAACAAAAAAAGACCATAGTAGAAGGGGTTTCGGAAGGAAACAATAGGGGAATTTCTTTTTAAAGTTTTTATTTATGTATCGTGAGAGGACTCAAAGAGAGAGACACAGAGGACAGAGACAGAGGTGCAGAGACAGGGAGGAGAGAGAAGTGGGATCACGCAGGGAGCCCACTTGCTGGGACTGGGATCCTGGCCCCCCGGGATCACACCATGGATGCCAAGGCAGAGTTCAAACACTGAAACAGCCAGGCGTGTGGAAGCAGATTTTTTTGAAAAAGGAATTGTATGCATGCTCGGAAGACTGAG
>NW_024570560.1:0-6509 GCF_018345385.1 Vulpes lagopus | reverse complement strand
AACTGGGCCCTCACCGGAGCCTAGTGGACTATGGTCCCCATCCGGGCCTCATGGGACCTGGCGACTTTAGTCCCCACTTGGCTTTACCTGACATGGTGAACTGTGGTCTCCACCTTCACCTCACTACCGGGACCTGGTGACTCTGGTCCCCACCTTGGACTCACCTGGACCATGGTAGCTGTGGACTTCATTTGGACCTGGTGACTGTGGTCCCCACCTGGGCCTCACCGTAACCTGGTGACTGGGCTCTCAGCCTTCCAATTGACAGGATCCAGAATGGACCCTTTAGGGTTGCTACTGACACCAGGACCATTCCCCAGGGTCCCTCACTTGTTCGGGTTGACTATGGTCTTGTCTGGGCTGACCTGACTTCACCTTGGCTCTCGTTCTCGTTTGTCTCCCCTATCGTGAGTGTGTATTGTCTAGGGTCCCTTCTGGGCCTCACCTGATGGTATGGCCACGATATGGCCCGTTGCAAGGCCAGTAGGTTCTCTGAGTCCTCCGGCACGGTGCTGCAATCAAAAACACATCCAAGAATGACGGTGCATGGGTATATATTCCGAGGACACATGCATCCGGGTGCTCCCCGTGGGCAGGTCACCGTCCGTCTGACCGGAGTCAGAGCTACCCCACATAGACCTGAGGGGCACAGGCTGGGCTGGAAACAATCACATGGGCCCTCACTGCCTGTCTTTTGTCCGCCCACTACAGTCCACTTCCAAGCCACTGTCCAGGGACACGCCATTCACCCTGGATCACAGAGCGCTCCACCCGGTAATCAGGAGCATACGGGCAGGGACCCAGGAGGCTCTGCGAATGCCGATCTGATGCTTCTGATGCTCGGGGTGATGTCTCCCAGCCCGGGGGAGTTCGAAGGTTTCTCTAAGATTCCACAAAACACAACGACCGAGGGGAGGAAAGCAATGGAGTGGGCCTTTTTCATCAATATTAAAACCTGATAGGCCAGCAAGAATGCGACCACACTCCCACCTGAGGGCAAGGATTGCGTGAATATCCTGAAAGGGAGGCCTGGGGGGGGAGCACAGGGACTCCGCCCACATTCCTGTGCAATGAAGTGCAAGCCTGCTCACTGGCCAGGGGACCCAGCAGGCCTGACTGTCCTACCCTCTGCACTTGGTGGGGCGGGCGGGGGGTGTCATCCTGTCGGGTCCATGCTTCTAGGGCGAGCTGGGTATGGTCATGTTATTGGGTTCCCTGCATAGCACAGGCCAATACAGGGGAGCGGGGGTTCCGGGGAATCGCTGCCGGTCTCTCACTGGCAGGCCTCCTTCCTGGGACAGGGCCTTAGGGTGCCGCCCATCACCCCATGGGCTGTGGAAGGGCTGCAGTGAGCTGCTCTCGGTCATCTCATTGGGTCGGGGTGTTTGGAACCCAGCCTGGGAGGCCAGCGCCCCACCCAGACCCACAGGCACCCAGTGAGTGGCCCCGTGGAGCAGGCATCCGCGGGCCACTTCACTGTGACCTTGTCGCTGTAGTGAGCGCCTCCTCTTTATGCACCGCGGTTACTGGGGAGAGTGGGAGGTTGGGGTACTGGGGAGTGTGGGGGTACTGGGGAGTCGTGGAGGGGTACTGAGGAGAGTGGGAGTTACTGAGCTACTGGGGAGAGCGGGAGAGTCGGTCGCTGTGAGCCCAGATCCAGTGCACGGTGTGCTTCGATGCTCTGCAGACGCACAGTGGCGCCCATGCAGCGGTGGAACCCGGGGGTGGCACAGTTCCGCCCAAGTGGGGTCCCGCAATCATGACTGTGGGCAGGCGGGGTCCAATTCAGCACTTAGCCCTCACCCTGAGGCGGAGGTCCCGGAGGAGGGTCCTGTCCCCCACGCCCCGGCGGAGGGGGATGCAGGCACCCTACCTCATCCTCAGTTCCCTTCCTTGGCCCTGCAGGCCTCCCACCATTCTAGGTAGACTGGGGGGTCACAGATGTCCCCCGACCCCCAGAGTTCTACAGCATGGGTTACAACTTAACATTCGAGGGGCTCCTGCGTGGTTCTGTCGGTTCCACGTCGAACTCTTTAGTTTGGCTCAGGTCAGGATCTTGAGGTTGTGGCGTGAGCCTCGCATGGGGCTCAGGCTCCGTTGGGTGAGGAGTCCGCTCCAGGTTCCCCCTCTCCTCCTCTGCCCTCCACTAACTTGAACCTTCTAGTAAATTTCTAAAATTTAACATGAAGACACGTGAGCATGTTTAATCCCCTCTGGCAGAGGTGCCTTCTTGTGTGTATCGGCATGTAAATGCCTTTCACGGACCCCAAGGGTTTCCTACCAGATACCCCTTTTCTTGATATTTATGGAAGTACAGTCAACACACTACGTGACAGTAGTTTCAGGGCTACAACTATTGACTTGACAATTCGGTGCCTTATTCAGTCCCCCCACGAGAAGCGGGCGTCACCGTCAGTCCCGTACAAATTGTCACACACAGTACTGCACTCCATCCCTAGGCTGTACTTTCTAAATTTCTGTGACTTATTTTATTTATGATCCAGACGCTATAGCTGTTACTATCGTTCATCTACTAATGCCATGTCCTTGCCCACGGCCCCTTCGGTCCATCCAGTCAGCAGGATCATCCACTTAACCAGAGAAAGGACATGGGGCAGCCCGGGTGGTTCAGCGGTTTGACGCCTGCCTTCAGCCAGGGCGTGATCCTGGTGTCCCGGGATCGAGTCCCACGTCGAGTTCCCTTACACGGAGCCGCCTTTCTCCTCTGCCATGTCTCTGCCTTTATTCTCTCTGCCGCTCTCTCTGTATGTCCTCAAGGATATTTTAAATATAATCTTTAAAAAGAAAACGAAGAGAAGGACAAAAAGCATACGATCCTCTCAAGAGTTGCAGTCAAAGCATTTGACAAACTACAACTTCAAAAGCCTAGTGGGTTTTGAGGGAAATGTCTATCAACTGAATAAAGTTCCGCTAGGAAGGCCGCAGCTGACATCCTCAAGGTGTTACCTGAAAGGTGAAAGCGGTGAAAACCTGAAAAAATTCTCTCCCTAAGAGCAGGAACTAGCCTATAGAGGTCCCCTCTCAGTGCTGGAAGGTCCTAATGTAGTCTCGCCAGGGATACAGCAAAGGATTACCACTCCTGGAAGGGGGACGTCCCCCCCCCCCCCACCACTGTCCCTATTTGTTGAGACGCGGGTGCTTGTAAACTGGATAAATCCCGAGAGCCCCCACAAAACCTGTTAGAACATATGATTGAATTCAGTAATTCATGGGACACCAACTGTACCTACAGGCCTCGTTAGCCTTGCTGCGTCATGACAATGAGCACTCTGGAACGAAATGAAAGGAGTGACTCCCTTCTCAGGAGCATCACAGTGACTAAATAATGGACTTGAACGAAGGAGCACAAGAACTTGTGCTCTAGCATACCAGGCTCTGGGAGGCCATCCTGGAGTTCGTGGGGTGGAAGGCCTCTTTGTGAAAAATGTCCACAGTTCCTAAAGCCACCTCAGGTTTCAATGTATTCCTTTCAAAATCATGGTGGTAGGATCCTCGAAGTAGGAAAAAAAAACCCCTAATATCCGTCTGCCCAACAAATGACCCCGGTCTGCAACTCGTATTGGCAAAGCAGGACAGAGTGGAGCGCAGCACTTTATATTTCGAACAATGTCACAGAGACACAGGATATACAGTGTGGTCTGGCTCCTGTGGCTATGTCAAGTTAAGCATCGACTCCTGACCTTACCTCAGGTCATGATTCGGGGGTCGTGAGTTCTAGGCCCTGGGCTGGGCCTGGAACGAGGTTGGCGCCTTCTAACTTAGACCCACAGGGGGTGGTGTCCAGCATAAGCTGAAGGAGCAGAACAGGGAGTCCAGAAGAAATGTGCTTGATACATGCTTTTGTTCTTTAATCTTATTTAAACCCAATTAATTAATGGATAGTGTATTATACTTTCAGAGTAGAATTCAGGGATTCACAGTTGGGTGAGAAAAGCAGTGCTCGTGACATCACCTGCCATCTTCGTGACCATCCCCGTTATCCACTCCCCCCGCTCCCCTCCCGCGACCATCAGATTGTTTCCAATGATTCAGATCTGTATTTCCTGCATTCTGTTTTCTCTTATTCGTTTTTCCTTCCCTTCACAGATGTTCATCTGCTTTGCTTCTTTTATTCCACCTGTGAATGACACATAGGGTCATTGTCCTTTCCCGACCTGAGTTATTTCACTTAACCAGGAATTCCCCTAGTTGTATCCGCGTCATTGCAAATGGCCAAGCTTTTCCTTCTCTTTGATAAGCCAGTACCATTCTCTCCTCTATGACATCATCTATCTCCCATCTCTATCTCATCTGTCGGAAGGCACCGAGGCTCCTCCCACAGTGTGGCTACTGGCGACCGGCTGTGTGGACATCGCGGGCGCAGGAGTCCGGCCTGGCTTCTCTTTGCTTCTGTATCTTCAGCGTGAGCTCCAGGTCCCCCCCCCCTGTGCAACTGCCGGTCGCAGGCAGCTCTATCGGTAAGTTCCTGAGGAGCTTGGCACTGTTTCCAGGGCAGCTGCACCAGCCGCCAGTCCCGCCCACAGTGGGGAAGAGGGTTGGTAGTGAGTCTTGGCGGACACGATAAAAGTTGGTCAATTTCATTAGCATCCTGTGGGCTCCAATTCCTTGTCCTTAAAGTATTTCTGGGAAGCGGGTTGTTGTTGCTCATTTCAGCAACGACGTTTCGAAGCTCATAGTGTTGGACCTATGCTCACGGGGGCCAAAGTTGTCTCGGTTAGATGGCCCCAGAGACTCAGAACCAGACAGGCTGATGCAACTTGCAAGAGGGTTTTTTTTTATGACAGTCAACAGAAGAAAGAGAGAGAGAGAGAGCAGAGACATAGGCGAGGGATGAAGCAGGCCTCCATTGCACCGGGGAGCCCGACGTGGGAATCGATCCTGGGTCTCCCAAGATCATGCCTGGGCCAAAGGCAGGACTAACCGCTGCGCCACCAGGGATCCCTAGCAATTGGCTTTTATTGATCGTTTGCGCAAAAGGGCCTCGGCTCAAGGTGGAAGAGCCCAGATTGGCAATTACAGGCATCTTTGTAAGGGCTAACGGGGATTAGCATAGCTTTTCGGGTTAGACATGATTGATTTCTTTGAAGGTCAAATGGAACATGTTCAGGAACTTTCCTGTCAAGGCGTGGGGGGCGGGAATGGGTTTCTGTTATCTCGGAAAAACACAGAATGTTTTTCGTTTGCTTAAATTCAGGGAAGGCGCCTTGGATGTGCTGCATCAGGGTTAGGCGTGGTCTAAATTTTCCAACGGGTGGTGGGGGTGTGGGGTTGGGTTTCTTCAATAGGTCTCGCTGGAGCCTGGAAGGAGGCAGGTCTGCCCTGGGCGTGGGGACTCCGCCTCCCTCCAGCCTCTCCTTCAGCGCTGAAGCCAGGCCCGTGTCAGGGGGGCGTGTGTACTCAGTAGGCCTCCTCCACCAGCAGTAACAGGAGCCGTCTGTGCTCTGGCTGCCTGAGGAGGATGTGGGGCCGCGTCCAGGCTGAAGGAGCCCCGCCTCCTCAGGACTCGCAGGTAGGCTTCAGGACCATGTGGAAGCCATGTCCTCGCTGACAGGAGCCTGGTCTCCTCAGGACGCACGGTTAGTTTTCGGAGATGACGTGGGGCCGGGTCTACACTGACGGAGACCCGGCCTTCTCCAGGACAGGCGGTAGGCTTCAGTCCCATGTGGGGCCGCGTCCAACGGTGGACAGGAACTGGTCCTCCTCAGGACCCGCAAGGGGGGCTTTTCTGGAGGATGTGAGGCATAGTCCACAGTGACAGGACCCCCCTCGTCCTCAGGACCTGCTGTCTATGACTCAGGAAGACATGGGGCCATTGTCTGCATGACAGGAGTCCGGCTTCCCTGGACCTGCTGGAGGACCTGGAGGCGCTGTTCGGAGTCACATCCACCTCAGCAGCAGGCAGGCTACTCAGAATGACAAGGTATAGGAATGGGAGACAATTGAGATAGGGTTAGGGTTTAGGGTGAGCAATATGTGGTTAGGGTGAAATTAGTGATATGATTAGTGTTCATGGTTTATGCGTTCGAGTTCCTGAGTTAGGGTGAGAGGGATGGGCGGAAGGGTCAAGAGTTAGGAGTAAGGTACGGGATTTGGGATTAGGAACTGAGTTAGCGGAATGGATACGGGTGATGTTACGATAGGTTATAGGGTTTAGGGTTAAGGGATGGGGTGGAATACGTTTAGTGATAGAGCGGGGGATGGGGTTGAAGTTTGGGTTAGGGGTTAAGCGGGCGTTTGGGCTAGGTTTAGGGCAATTAGGGGATTAGGGGTACGGTTAGGGTTAGGAAAACGGGTTAGGGTACAGGTTAGGGGATTAGGGTTTACGGTTAGGAATGGGTTAGGGTTAGGGATCGGGTTAGGGGTTGGGAATGGGTTAGGGTTAGAGGGTAAGGGTTAGGGTTAGTGTTTGGTTAGGACGGGATAGGGTTAGGTTAGGGAACGGGTTAGGGAACGTGTTAGGGTTAGGGAACAGGTTACGGAACGGGGTA